>NW_026600224.1:151758-301758 GCF_029448725.1 Salvelinus fontinalis
CTCACTGGGAATAGAGGCAGCTCAACACTGGGAATAGAGCCAGCTCAACACTGGGAATAGAGGCAGCTCCACACTGGGAATAGAGGCAGCTCCACACTGGGAATAGAGGCAGCTCCACACTGAGAATAGAGGCAGCTCAACACTGGGAATAGAGGCAGCTCAACACTGGGAATAGAGGCAGCTCAACACTGGGAATAGAGGCATCTCCTCACTGGGAATAGAGGCAGCTCAACACTGGGAATAGAGCCAGCTCAACACTGGGAATAGAGGCAGCTCCACACTGGGAATAGAGGCAGCTCCTCACTGGGAATAGAGGCAGCTCCTCACTGGGAATAGAGGCAGCTCCTCACTGGGAATAGAGGCAGCTCAACACTGGGAATAGAGGCAGCTCCTCACTGGGAATAGAGGCAGCTCCACACTGGGAATAGAGGCAGCTCCTCACTGGGAATAGAGGCAGCTCAACACCGGGAATAGAGGCAGCTCAACACTGGGAATAGAGGCAGCTCCTCACTGGGAATAGATACTGCTCCTCACTGGGAATAGAGGCAGCTCCTCACTGGGAATAGAGGCAGCTCCTCACTGGGAATAGAGGCAGCTCCTCACTGGGAATAGAGACAGCTCTGAAGTAAAGAGTGGGAACAAATGAGGTCTGTGATCTAACCGCCCCCCCTCGGGGCCCTGTCCGCGCACCCAACCTCCCCCCCGCGGGGCCCTTGGCCTCCCCACCCTAACCGCCCCCCCGCGTTGCCCGGGCCGCCCACCCAACCCCCCCCCCCCCGCCGGGGCCCGGCCGCCTCCCTACCCACCCCCCCTCGGGCCCGGCCGCCCTTCCTTTCCCCCCAACCGCCCCCCGCGGGCCCGGTCCGCCCACCCAACCTCCCCCCCGCGGGGCCGTGCCGCCCACCCAACCCCGCCCCCCCTCGTTTCCCGGTCCGCCCACCCAACCCCCCCCCCCCCCCGCGTTTCCCTTGCCTCCCTACCCAACCGCCCCCCCGCGTTGGCCCTTTCCGCCCTCCCAACACCCCCCCCTCGTGTCCCGTGCCGCCCACCCAACCTCCCCTCTCTTTTCCCTGTCCGCCCTCCCAACCGTCCCCCCCGTCGTTTCCTTGCCCTCCCACCCAACCTCCCCCCCTCGTTTCCCTGTTCCTCCACCCAACCTCCCCCCCCTCTTTTCCCGTTCCTCCCACCCAACCTCCCCCCCTCTTTTTCCCTTTCCGCCCATCCCCAACCCCCCCCCCCCCCCCCTCTTGTCCCTGTGCCTCCCCACCCAACCTCCCCCCTCTGGGCCCCTTGCCTCCCACCCAACCTCCCCCCTCTTTTCCCTTTCCTCCCACCCAACCTCCCCCCCTCTTTTCCCTTTCCTCCCACCCAACCTCCCCCCCTCGTTTCCGTTCCTCCCACCCTACCTCCCCCCCTCGTTTCCCTTTCCTCCCCCCAACCTCCCCCCCTCTTTTCCCTTTCCTCTCACCCAACCTCCCCCCCTCTTTTCCCTTTCCTCCCACCCAACCTCCCCCCCTCTTTTCCCTTTCCTCCCACCCAACCTCCCCCCTCTTTTCCCTTTCCTCCCACCCAACCTCCCCCCCTCTTTTCCCTTTCCTCCCCCCACCTCCCCTCGTTTCCCTTTCCTCCCACCCAACCTCCCCCCCTCTTTTCCCTTTCCTCTCCCACCCAACCTCCCCCCCTCTTTTCCCTTTCCTCCCACCCAACCTCCCCCCCCTCTTTTCCCTTTCCTCCCACCCAACCTCCCCCCCTCGTTTCCCTTTCCTCCCACCCAACCCCAATCCCCCAGCACCAATGTTCTCTGTTCTCCGTGTGACAGACAACCACGTCTTTGTTACTGTCTGAATGGAGGTTAAACATCCCTTGAAATCAGAGCTCTTTGGTTCTCTGGACGCATAATGGGAGTACCAGTCTCACTGCGTCCCAACTAGCACCCTATTCTCTAATAGGGCTCTGGTCAACATGAGTGCACTATATAGGGAATAGGGAGCCATAGGGATGAAGGCCCAGTGTCCCCAATGCCTTTCTCATGGTAATGTGAGTGTTCTTCTCTCTTTGTAACCATGGTATCAGGGCAGGAAGAAAGGCTGGGTGGTGATACGGGGCTTTTCTCTCAACTACATTCCTACTTGTCTCGTTCCTTTTTTACCCCCCTTCGTCTCTCTTTCTCCATTCCTCTCTCTTTCTCTTTTATCATAATCGTAATATATTATCTATATGTCATTGAGCAGACGCTTTCATCCAAAGCGACTTAAGTCATATCATTTTGGAGGGCAGGGTTGGAGGGAGGGACGGAGTAAGGGACAGAGGGACGGACAGAGGGAGGTAGGTAGGGAGGGACGGAGGTAGGTAGGTAGGTAGGTAGGGAGGGACGGAGTAAGGTAGGGAGGGAGGGACAGAGGGAGGGACAGAGGGACGGAGTGAGGTAGGTAGGTAGGTAGGTAGGTAGGGAGGGACGGAGTAAGGTAGGGAGGGAGTGACAGAGGGAGGGACGGACAGAGGTAGGTAGGGAGGGAGGGAGGGACGAAGGAGGGACAGAGGGACGGAGTGAGGTAGGTAGGGAGGGAGGGACGGAGGTAGGTAGGGAGGGAGTGACAGAGGGAGGGACGGACAGAGGAAGGACGGAGGGAGGGTTGGACGGAGGTTGGGACAGAGGGACGGAGTGAGCGAGGTAGGTAGGTACGGAGGGAGAGAGGGACGGACAGAGGGAGGTAGGTAGGGAGGGACGGAGGTAGGTAGGGAGGGACAGAGCAAGGTAGGGAGGGAGTGACAGAGGGAGGGACGGACAGAGGTAGGTAGGGAGGGAGGGAGGGACGAAGGAGGGACAGAGGGACGGAGTGAGGTAGGGAGGGACAGGGGGACGGACAGAGGGAGGTAGGGAGGGAGAGAGGGAGGTAGAGGAGGGACGGAGGGAGGTTGGTAGGGACGGAGGGATGGATGTAGGGAGGTAGGTAGGTAGGTAGGTAGGTAGGTAGGTAGGTAGGGACGTAGGTAGGGAGGGAGGGAGGGAGGTAGGAAGGGAGGTAGGGGCGGAGGGAGAGAGGTAGATAGGAAGGGACAGAGGGAGGTAGGTAGGTAGGTAGGTAGGTAGGTAGGTAGGGAGGGAGGGGGGGAGGGAGGGAGGTAGGTAGGTAGGTAGGTAGGTAGGTAGGGAGGGAGGGAGGGAGGGAGGGAGGGAGGGAGGGAGGGTGGGAGGGAGGGTGGGAGGGAGGGAGGGAGGGAGGGAGGGAGGGAGGGAGGGAGGGAGGGCGAGAGGTAGGTAGGTAGGGAGGGAGGGACGTAGGTAGGTAGTAGGTAGTTAGGTAGTTAGGTAGGTAGGGACGTAGGTAGGTAGGGACGGAGGGAGGTAGGTAGGTAGGGAGGGACGGAGGTAGGGAGGGAGGTAGGGACAGAGGTAGGGAGGGAGGTAGGGACAGAGGTAGGGAGGTAGGTAGGGAGGGACGGAGGTAGGGAGGGAGGTAGGGACAGAGGTAGGAAGGGAGGTAGGGACAGAGGTAGGAAGGGAGGTAGGGACGGAGTGATTTACTGGCGGAACTAAGAAGTGTTGTGTTCCAGCTGCTGGATACACAGGAATAATTATCCAGCCTGGATACACACACAGAAAGCCTCCTGTACTGTTTCCTCAACATAAATCTATCTGAGAGCAGGAAAGGGAGGGAGAGAGAAGGGAGAGAGAGAAAGGCAGGGAGCAGGAACGGAAGAGAGAGAAGAGATAAAGAAAAGGAGAGCAGAATAAGGTTTCAGACAGAGTCTCTCTGTGCTGTATTAACACAACAGATTATTAGAATACCCCTACCTACACAACAGATTATTAGATTACCCCTACCTACACAACAGATTATTAGATTATCCCTACCTACACAACAGATTATTAGATTATCCCTACCTACACAGCAGATTATTAGATTACCCCTATCTACACAACAGATCATTAGATTACCCCTACCTACACAACAGATTATTAGATTACCCCTACCTACACAACAGATTATTAGATTACCCCTACGTACACAACAGATTATTAGATTATCCCTACCTACACAACAGATTATTAGATTATCCCTACCTGCACAGCAGATTATTAGATTACCCCTACCTACACAACAGATTATTAGATTACCCCTACCTACACAACAGATTATTAGATTACCCCTACCTACACAACAGATTATTAGATTATCCCTACCTACACAACAGATTATTAGATTATCCCTACCTACACAACAGATTATGAGATTATCTCTTCCTACACAACAGATTATTAGATTATCCCTACCTACACAACAGATTATCCATACCTACACAACAGATTATGAGATTATCCCTACCTACACAACAGATTATTAGATTATCCCTACCTACACAACAGATTATTAGATTATCCCTTACTACACAACAGATTATTAGATTATCCCTACCTACACAACAGATTATTAGATTATCCCTACCTACACAACAGATTATTAGATTATCCCTACCTACACAACAGATTATTAGATTATCCCTACCTACACAACAGATTATTAGATTACCCCTACCTACATAACAGGTTATTAGATTATCCCTTTCTACACAACAGATTATTAGATTATCCCTACCTACACAACAGATTATGAGATTATCCCTACCTACACAACAGATTATGAGATTATCCCTACCTACACGACAGATTATTAGATTATCCCTACCTACACAACAGATTATTAGATTATCCCTACCTACACAACAGATTATTAGATTATCCCTACCTACACGACAGATTATGAGATTATCCATACCTACACGACAGATTATTAGATTATCCCTACCTACACGACAGATTATTAGATTATCCCTACCTACACAACAGATTATTAGATTATCCCTTTCTACACAACAGATTATGAGATTATCCCTACCTACACGACAGATTATTAGATTATCCCTACCTACACGACAGATTATTAGATTATCCCTACCTACACAACAGATTATGAGATTATCCCTACCTACACAGCAGATTATGAGATTATCCCTACCTACACGACAGATTATTAGATTATCCCTTTCTACACAACAGATTAGGAGATTATCCCTACCTACACAACAAATTATGAGATTATCCCTACCTACACAACAGATTATTAGATTATCCCTACCTACACAACAGATTATTAGATTACCCCTACCTACACAGCAGATTATTAGATTCACCCTTCCTACACAGCAGATTATTAGATTACCCCTACCTACACAGCAGATTATTAGATTACCCCTTCCTACACAACAGATTATAAGATTATCCCTACCTACACGACAGATTATTAGATTACCCCTACCTACACAGCAAATGATGAGATTATCCCTACCTACACAACAGATTATTAGATTACCCCTACCTACACAACAGAGTATTAGATTATCCCTTACTACACAACAGATTATTAGATTATCCCTACCTACACGACAGATTATTATATGAAAGGAGTGAAGGACTGAGTGTGTCTGTGTCTTTCTAGGGTGGATCTAGCTACTAATATAATACTTAAAACCCACACCCGTGTTTTCTTAAATAATGGTTCTTGTATCGTTTCTTCCCTCAGCTGTGCGTTAATCATTTAACGTATGTGAACAGCTAATTATGATTTTTAACATAAAGAGCATAACGATCCCAATAAAACACCTCTTCATCTTTAAATCAAAGTAGCATAATTAATGCTCGCTGGTACCTTCTCAGGGCGTGTAGCTACGCTAAGCTACGACACAAACCTAACTACGGGCTTCACGTTGAATTACCGTAGTGGAATGCAGTCAGTGGATACTTGGAATGAACACAAAAGGGAAGTCTTTATTGTGTGACGTGACTTTCCAGAAGAAGAACTGTGGGACTCTTCTCAATAGTAAACAGTCTTTGCCAACAACATCAACAACAAAAAGGGCAGGAACCAGGAGGGTAACAACATTTACATTTACATTTAAGTCATTTAGCAGACGCTCTTATCCAGAACAACTGCTGACGTAAGAAAAGCTATATCAAATACATTAATTGAGGGTGACAGAAAAAAATCGTTTGGGACCCAAAACATTGACCCTAATATCCAACACAGTGACTCTAATATCCAAAACACAGTGACTCTAATATCCAAAACACATTGACTCTAATATCCAAAACACAGTGACTCTAATATCCAACACAGTGAGTCTAATATCCAAAACACAGTGACTCTAATATCCAACACAGTGACTCTAATATCCAACACAGTGACTCTAATATCCAAAACACAGTGACTCTAATATCCAAAACACAGTGACTCTAATATCCAAAACACATTGACTCTAATATCCAACACAGTGACTCTAGTATCCAACACACAGTGACTCTGATATACAACACAGTGACTCTAATATCCAAAACACAGTGACTCTAATATCCAACACAGTGACTCTAATATCCAAAACACAGTGACTCTAATATCCAACACAGTGACTCTAATATCCAAAACACAGTGACTCTAATATCCAACACACAGTGACTCTAATATCCAAAACACAGTGACTCTAATATCCAAAACACAGTGACTATAATATGCAACACAGTGACTCTAATATCCAACACAGTGACTCTAATATCCAACACAGTGACTCTAATATCCAACACAGTGACTCTAATATCCAAAACACAGTGACTCTAATATCCAAAACAATGACTCTAATATCCAAAACACAGTGACTCTAATATCCAAAACACAGTGACTCTAATATCCAACACAGTGACTCTAATATCCAAAACACAGTGACTCTAATATCCAACACAGTGACTCTAATATCCAAAACACAGTGACTCTAATATCCAAAACACAGTGACTCTAATATCCAAAACACAGTGACTCTAATATCCAACACAGTGACTCTAATATCCAAAACAGTGACTCAAATATCAAAAACACAGTGACTCTAATATCCAAAACACAGTGACTCTAATATCCAAAACACAGTGACTCTAATATCCAAAACAATGACTCTAATATCCAAAACACAGTGACTCTAATATCCAAAACACAGTGACTCTAATATCCAACACAGTGACTCTAATATCCAAAACACAGTGACTCTAATATCCAACACACAGTGACTCTAATATCCAAAACTCTAATATCCAAAACACAGTGACTCTAATATCCAACACAGTGACTCTAATATCCAAAACACAGTGACCCTAATATCCAACACAGTGACTCTAATATCCAAAACACAGTGACCCTAATATCCAACACAGTGACTCTAATATCCAAAACACAGTGACTCTAATATCCAAAACACAGTGACTCTAATATCCAACACAGTGACTCTAATATCCAACACAGTGACCCTAATATCCAACACAGTGACTCTAATATCCAACACAGTGACTCTAATATCCAAAAAACAGTGACTCTAATATCCAACACAGTGACTCTAATATCCAAAACACAGTGACCCTAATATCCAACACAGTGACTCTAATATCCAAAACACAGTGACTCTAATATCCAAAACACAGTGACTCTAATATCCAACACAGTGACTCTAATATCCAAAACACAGTGACTCTAATATCCAACACAGTGACTCTAATATCCAAAACACAGTGACTCTAATATCCAAAACACAGTGACTCTAATATCCAAAACACAGTGACCCTAAGATCCAACACACATTGACTCTAATATCCAAAACACAGTGACTCTAATATCCAACACACATTGACTCTAATATCCAAAACACAGTGACTCTAATATCCAACACACATTGACTCTAATATCCAAAACACAGTGACTCTAATATCCAATACACATTGACTCTAATATCCAAAACACAATGACTCTAATATCCAAAACACAGTGACTCTAATATCCAAAACAGTGACTCTAATATCCAACACAGTGACTCTAATATCCAACACAGTGACTCTAATATCCAAAACACAGTGACTCTAATATCCAACACAGTGACTCTAATATCTAAAACAGTGACTCTAATATCCAACACAGTGACTCTAATATCCAACACAGTGACTCTAATATCCAAAACACAGTGACTCTAATATCCAACACAGTGACTCTAATATCCAAAACAGTGACTCTAATATCCAACACAGTGACTCTAATATCCAACACAGTGACTCTAATATCCAACACAGTGACTCTAATATCCAAAACACAGTGACTATAATATGCAACACAGTGACTCTAATATCCAAAACACAGTGACTCTAATATCCAACACAGTGACTCTAATATCCAAAACAGTGACTCTAATATCCAAAACACAGTGACTCTAATATCCAACACAGTGACTCTAATATCCAAAACACAGTGACTCTAATATCCAAAACAATGACTCTAATATCCAAAACACAGTGACTCTAATATCCAAAACACAGTGACCCTAATATCCAAAACACAGTGACTCTAATATCCAACACAGTGACTCTAATATCCAAAACACAGTGACTCTAATATCCAAAACACAGTGACTCTAATATCCAAAACACAGTGACCCTAAGATCCAACACACATTGACTCTAATATCCAACACAGTGACTCTAATATCCAAAACACAGTGACTCTAATATCCAAAACACAGTGACTCTAATATCCAAAACACAGTGACCCTAAGATCCAACACACATTGACTCTAATATCCAAAACACAGTGACTCTAATATCCAAAACACATTGACTCTAATATCCAAAACACAGTGACTCTAATATCCAACACACAGTGACTCTAATATCCAAAACACAGTGACTCTAATATCCAAAACACAGTGACCCTTATATCCAAAACACAGTGACTCTAATATCCAACACAGTGACTCTAATATCCAAAACACATTGACTCTAATATCCAACACAGTGACTCTAGTATCCAACACACAGTGACTCTGATATACAACACAGTGACTCTAATATCCAAAACACAGTGACTCTAATATCCAACACAGTGACTCTAATATCCAAAACACAGTGACTCTAATATCCAACACAGTGACTCTAATATCCAAAACACAGTGACTCTAATATCCAACACACAGTGACTCTAATATCCAAAACACAGTGACTCTAATATCCAAAACACAGTGACTATAATATGCAACACAGTGACTCTAATATCCAACACAGTGACTCTATTATCCAACACAGTGACTCTAATATCCAACACAGTGACTCTAATATCCAAAACACAGTGACTCTAATATCCAAAACAATGACTCTAATATCCAAAACACAGTGACTCTAATATCCAAAACACAGTGACTCTAATATCCAACACAGTGACTCTAATATCCAAAACACAGTGACTCTAATATCCAACACAGTGACTCTAATATCCAAAACACAGTGACTCTAATATCCAAAACACAGTGACTCTAATATCCAAAACACAGTGACTCTAATATCCAACACAGTGACTCTAATATCCAAAACAGTGACTCTAATATCCAAAACACAGTGACTCTAATATCCAAAACACAGTGACTCTAATATCCAAAACACAGTGACTCTAATATCCAAAACAATGACTCTAATATCCAAAACACAGTGACTCTAATATCCAAAACACAGTGACTCTAATATCCAACACAGTGACTCTAATATCCAAAACACAGTGACTCTAATATCCAACACAGTGACTCTAATATCCAAAACACAGTGACTCTAATATCCAACACACAGTGACTCTAATATCCAAAACTCTAATATCCAAAACACAGTGACTCTAATATCCAACACAGTGACTCTAATATCCAAAACACAGTGACCCTAATATCCAACACAGTGACTCTAATATCCAAAACACAGTGACCCTAATATCCAACACAGTGACTCTAATATCCAAAACACAGTGACTCTAATATCCAAAACACAGTGACTCTAATATCCAACACAGTGACTCTAATATCCAACACAGTGACCCTAATATCCAACACAGTGACTCTAATATCCAACACAGTGACTCTAATATCCAAAACACAGTGACTCTAATATCCAACACAGTGACTCTAATATCCAAAACACAGTGACCCTAATATCCAACACAGTGACTCTAATATCCAAAACACAGTGACTCTAATATCCAAAACACAGTGACTCTAATATCCAACACAGTGACTCTAATATCCAAAACACAGTGACTCTAATATCCAACACAGTGACTCTAATATCCAAAACACAGTGACTCTAATATCCAAAACACAGTGACTCTAATATCCAAAACACAGTGACCCTAAGATCCAACACACATTGACTCTAATATCCAAAACACAGTGACTCTAATATCCAACACACATTGACTCTAATATCCAAAACACAGTGACTCTAATATCCAACACACATTGACTCTAATATCCAAAACACAGTGACTCTAATATCCAATACACATTGACTCTAATATCCAAAACACAATGACTCTAATATCCAAAACACAGTGACTCTAATATCCAAAACAGTGACTCTAATATCCAACACAGTGACTCTAATATCCAACACAGTGACTCTAATATCCAAAACACAGTGACTCTAATATCCAACACAGTGACTCTAATATCCAAAACAGTGACTCTAATATCCAACACAGTGACTCTAATATCCAACACAGTGACTCTAATATCCAAAACACAGTGACTCTAATATCCAAAACAATGACTCTAATATCCAACACAGTGACTCTAATATCCAAAACACAGTGACTCTAATATCCAACACAGTGACTCTAATATTGTCACGCCCTGGCCTTAGTATTCTTTGTTTTCTTGATTATTTTAGTTAGGTCAGGGTGTGACATGGGGAATGTTTATGTTTTGTTGGTGTTGGGTGTTTATATGGTAAAGGGGTTATGGGTTGTTGTATAGTATATGGGTTTGTGTGGAGTACAGGTGTCTAGTGTTTTCTATGTATGTTTAGTTGTCTAGGAGAGTCTATGGTGGCCTGAATGAGTTCCCAATTAGAGACAGCTGATTTCGGTTGTCTCTGATTGGGAGCCTTATTTAGGGTAGCCATAGGCTCTCATTGGTTGTGGGTAATTGTCTATGTAAGAACGTTTGTAGCCTGTTGTATTTGCACAACGTTTGTAGCTTCACGGTCGTTTTGTTGTTTTGTTATTTTGTATAGAGTTTTTGTGTCGTGTTCATCTTCGTTGTGTTTAATAAAGAAGATGGCTTATTTTCCAACTGCTGCATTTTGGTCCGTCAATCCGCCACACGATCGTGACAAATATCCAAAACAGTGACTCTAATATCCAACACAGTGACTCTAATATCCAACACAGTGACTCTAATATCCAAAACACAGTGACTCTAATATCCAACACAGTGACTCTAATATCCAAAACAGTGACTCTAATATCCAAAACAGTGACTCTAATATCCAACACAGTGACTCTAATATCCAACACAGTGACTCTAATATCCAAAACACAGTGACTCTAATATCCAAAACAATGACTCTAATATCCAAAACACAGTGACTCTAATATCCAAAACACAGTGACTCTAATATCCAAAACACAGTGACTCTAATATCCAAAACAGTGACTCTAATATCCAAAACACAATGACTCTAATATCCAAAACACAGTGACTCTAATATCCAAAACACAGTGACTCTAATATCCAAAACACAGTGACTCTAATATCCAACACAGTGACTCTAATATCCAAAACACAGTGACTCTAATATCCAAAACACAGTGACTCTAATATCCAAAACACAGTGACTCTAATATCCAAAACACAGTGACCCTAAGATCCAACACACATTGACTCTAATATCCAAAACACAGTGACTCTAATATCCAAAACACAGTGACTCTAATATCCAAAACACAGTGACCCTAAGATCCAACACACATTGACTCTAATATCCAACACAGTGACTCTAATATCCAAAACACAGTGACTCTAATATCCAAAACACAGTGACTCTAATATCCAAAACACAGTGACCCTAATATCCAAAACACAGTGACTCTAATATCCAAAACACATTGACTCTAATATCCAAAACACAGTGACTCTAATATCCAACACACATTGACTCTAATATCCAACACGCATTGACTTTAATTTCCAAAACACATTGACTCTAATATCCAAAACACAGTGACTCTAATATCCAACACACATTGACTCTAATATCCAACACAGTGACTCTAATATCCAACACAGTGACTCTAATATCCAACACAGTGACCCTAATATCCAACACACAGTGACTCTAATATCCAAAACACAGTGACTCTAATATCCAAAACACAGTGACTCTAATATCCAAAAGACAGTGACTCTAATTTACAAAACAGTGACTCTAATATCCAAAACAGTGACTCTAATATCCAAAACAGTGACTCTAATATCCAAAACACAGTGACTCTAATATCCAAAACACAGTGACTCTAATATCCACAACACAGTGACTCTAATATCCAAAACAGTGACTCTAATATCCAAAACAGTGACTCTAATATCCAACACACAGTGACTCTAATATCCAACACACAGTGACTCTAATATCCAACACATTGACTCTAATATCCAAAACACAGTGACTCTAATATCCAACACAGTGACTCTAATATCCAAAACACAGTGACTCTAATATCCAAAACACAGTGACTCTAATATCCAAAACACAGTGACTCTAATATCCAAAACACAGTGACTCTAATATCCAAAACACAGTGACTCTAATATCCAAAACACAGTGACTCTAATATCCAACACAGTGACTCTAATATCCAACACAGTGACTCTAATATCCAAAACACAGTGACTCTAATATCCAAAACACAGTGACTCTAATATCCAAAACACAGTGACTCTAATATCCAAAACACAGTGACTCTAATATCCAAAACACAGTGACTCTAATATCCAAAACACAGTGACTCTAATATCCAAAACACAGTGACTCTAATATCCAAAACACAGTGACTCTAATATCCAAAACACAGTGACTCTAATATCCAAAACAGTGACTCTAATATCCAAAACACAGTGACTCTAATATCCAACACAGTGACTCTAATATCCAACACAGTGACTCTAATATCCAACACAGTGACTCTAATATCCAACACACAGTGACTCTAATATCCAACACACAGTGACTCTAATATCCAACACACAGTGACTCTAATATCCAACACAGTGACTCTAATATCCAAAACAGTGACCATAATATCCAACACAGTGACTCTAATATCCAACACAGTGACTCTAATATCCAAAACACAGTGACCCTAATATCCAAAACACAGTGACTCTAATATCCAAAACACAGTGACTCTAATATCCAACACAGTGACTCTAATATCCAAAACACAGTGACTCTAATATCCAACACAGTGACTCTAATATCCAAAACACAGTGACTCTAATATCCAAAACACAGTGACCCTAATATCCAAAACACAGTGACTCTAATATCCAACACACAGTGACTCTAATATCCAAAACACAGTGACCCTAATATCCAACACAGTGACTCTAATATCCAAAACACAGTGACCCTAATATCCAAAACACAGTGACCCTAATA
Organism: Salvelinus fontinalis; assembly: GCF_029448725.1. Classification (NCBI taxonomy): domain Eukaryota; kingdom Metazoa; phylum Chordata; class Actinopteri; order Salmoniformes; family Salmonidae; genus Salvelinus; species Salvelinus fontinalis. Next base: position 165,317 of record NW_026600224.1, read on the forward strand.
TCCAACACAGTGACTCTAATATCCAAAACACAGTGACTCTAATATCCAAAACACAGTGACTCTAATATCCAAAACACAGTGACTCTAATATCCAAAACACAGTGACTCTAATATCCAAAACACAGTGACTCTAATATCCAAAACACAGTGACCCTAATATCCAATACACAGTGACTCTAATATCCAAAACACAGTGACTCTAATATCCAACACAGTGACTCTAATATCCAACACAGTGACTCTAATATCCAACACATTGACTCTAATATCCAACACACAGTGACTCTAATATCCAACACACAGTGATTCTAATATCCAAAACACAGTGACTCTAATATCCAACACACAGTGACTCTAATATCCAACACACAGTGACTCTAATATCCAAAACACAGTGACTCTAATATCCAAAACACAGTGACTCTAATATCCAAAACACAGTGACTCTAATATCCAACACAGTGACTCTAATATCCAACACAGTGACTCTAATATCCAAAACACAGTGACTCTAATATCCAAAACACAGTGACTCTAATATCCAAAACACATTGACTCTAATATCCAAAACACAGTGACTCTAATATCCAAAACACAGTGACTCTAATATCCAACACAGTGACTCTAATATCCAAAACACAGTAACCCTAGCCACTCCGTTCTGCCTCCAAAATGCCCTCTCTCCCTGGCAGAGCCACTCCGTTCTGCCTCCAAAATGCCCTCTCTCCCTGGCAGAGCCACTCCGTTCTGCCTCCAAAATGCCCTCTCTCCCTGGCAGAGACCACTCCGTTCTGCCTCCAAAATGTCCTCTCTCCCTGGCAGAGAGCCACTCCGTTCTGCCTCCAAAATGCCCTCTCTCCCTGGCAGAGACCACTCCGTTCTGCCTCCAAAATGCCCTCTCTCCCTGGCAGAGACCACTCCGTTCTGCCTCCAAAATGCCCTCTCTCCCTGGCAGAGAGCCACTCCGTTCTGCCTCCAAAATGCCCTCTCTCCCTGGCAGAGACCACTCCGTTCTGCCTCCAAAATGCCCTCTCTCCCTGGCAGAGAGCCACTCCGTTCTGCCTCCAAAATGCCCTCTCTCCCTGGCAGAGACCACTCCATTCTGCCTCCAAAATGCCCTCTCTCCCTGGCAGAGAGCCACTCCATTCTGCCTCCAAAATGACCTCACTCCCTGGCAGAGAGCCACTCCGTTCTGCCTCCAAAATGCCCTCACTCCCTGGCAGAGAGCCACTCCGTTCTGCCTCCAAAATGCCCTCTCTCCCTGGCAGAGACCACTTCGTTCTGCCTCCAAAATGCCCTCTCTCCCTGGCAGAGACCACTCCATTCTGCCTCCAAAATGCCCTCTCTCCCTGGCAGAGAGCCACTCCGTTCTGCCTCCAAAATGACCTCACTCCCTGGCAGAGACCACTCCGTTCTGCCTCCAAAATGCCCTCTCTCCCTGACAGAGCCACTCCGTTCTGCCTCCAAAATGCCATCTCTCCCTGACAGAGAGCCACTCCGTTCTGCCTCCAAAATGCCATCTCTCCCTGACAGAGAGCCACTCCGTTCTGCCTCCAAAATGACCTCACTCCCTGGCAGAGACCACTCCGTTCTGCCTCCAAAATGCCATCTCTCCCTGACAGAGCCACTCCGTTCTGCCTCCAAAATGCCATCTCTCCCTGACAGAGCCACTCCGTTCTGCCTCCAAAATGCCCTCTCTCCCTGGCAGAGAGCCACTCCGTTCTGCCTCCAAAATGCCCTCTCTCCCTGACAGAGAGCCACTCCGTTCTGCCTCCAGCTCGGACACACAGCACGGACACACAGCACAGACACACAGCTCAGACACACAGCACAGACACAAACAGCACAGACACAAACAGCACAGAGATAAACAGCACAGACACACAGCACAGACACACAGCACAGACACACAGCACAGACACACCCAGCACAGACACACCCAGCACAGACACACACAGCACAGACACACAGCACAGACACACAGCTAAGACACACACAGCACAGACACACAGCACAGACACACAGCACAGACACACAGCTCAGACACACACCTCAGACACACAGCTCAGACACACAGCTCAGGTACACAGCTCAGACACACAGCACAGACACACACAGCTTAGACACACAGCTCAGACACACACAGCTCAGACACACAGCTCAGACACACAGCTCAGACACACAGCTCAGACACACAGCTCAGACACACATCCCAGACACACACAGCTCAGACACACAGCACAGACACACAGCTTAGACACACAGCACAGACACACAGCACAGACACACAGCTAAGACACACACAGCTCAGACACACAGCTCAGACACACAGCTCAGACACACAGCTTAGACACACAGCTCAGACACACAGCTCAGACACACAGCTCAGACACACAGCTCAGACACACAGTAAATACACACAGCAGACACACAGCTCAGACACACAGCTCAGACACACAGCTCAGACACACAGCACAGACACACACAGCTCAGACACACAGCTCAGACACACAGCTCAGACACACATCCCAGACACACAGCTCAGACACACAGCTCAGACACACAGCTCAGACACACATCCCAGACACACAGCTCAGACACACATCCCAGACACACATCCCAGACACACAGCTCAGACACACATCCCAGACACACAGCTCAGACAAACAGCCCAGACACACAGCCCAGACACACAGCTCAGACACACAACTCAGACACACAGCTCAGACACACAGCTCAGACACACATCCCAGACACACAGCTCAGACAAACAGCTCAGACACACACCTCAGACACACAGCTCAGACACACAGCACAGACACACACAGCTTAGACACACAGCTCAGACACACAGCTCAGACACACATCCCAGACACACACAGCTCAGACACACATACCAGACACACAGCTCAGACACACAGCTCAGACACACAGCTCAGACACACAGCTCAGACACACAGCACAGACACACAGCTCAGACACACAGCTCAGACACACACAGCTTAGACACACAGCTCAGACACACAGCTCAGACACACAGCTCAGACACACACAGCTCAGACACACAGCTCAGACACACAGCTCAGACACACAGCTCAGACACACAGCTCAGACACACAGCACAGACACACAGACACACAGCTCAGACACACAGCTCAGACACTCAGACACACAGCTCAGACACACAGCTCAGACACACAGCTCAGACACACAGCTCAGACACACAGACCCCACCAGGTGTGTTAATGTATTGCAGCTCTTTCCTTAAGCTGTTCCTGTTCATTAATGTTTTGCATCATGTTTCATGTTTCATGTGGACCCCAGGAAGAGTAACTGCTGCAATCGCCACAGCTGATAAGGATCCTAATAAAAAAATACAGCTCAAAATACAAATTAACCTACATCCCCGCAGTTTACAGCCCTAGACAATAATTGTGTACTCACCGGATAACAATAATACATTCCTCATTGCACTGTGTTGTTGTAGCCTAGGTAGATCTATGTTATTGCAGAGCGCAGCCTGGAGGATCTGCAATTTCCTAGTGAACTGTGAGCTGCTTTGTTTTGCTGATGTTGATGGGGTTGAGGGTTGTTGTCCTGGCAACCACACGGCCAGATCACTGACCTCATGGTCGTTGGTCCTCAGGCCAACCACCGTTGTGTCTTCAGCTAACATAATGTTGGAGTCGTGCCCGGCCACACAGTCGTTGGTGAACAGGGAGTACAGGAGGGACTAAGCACGCACCCCTGAGGTGCCCCCGTGTTGAGGGTCAGTGTGGTGGTTGTGTTGTTGCCTACAATTTACCACCTGAGGGGCGGCCTGTCAGGAAGTCCAGGATCCAGTTACAGAGGGAGGTGTTTAGGGTCCTTAGCTTAGTGATGAGCTTTGAGGGCACTATGGTGTTGAACGCTGAGCTGTAGTCAATGAACAGCATTCTCACATAGGTGTTCCTCTTGTCGAGGTGGGTGAGGGCAGTGTAAAGCGCAATAGAGATTGTGTCGACTATGGATCTGTTGGGGTGGTATCTAATTTGGAGTGGGTCTAGGTTGTCTGGGATGATGGAGTTGATGTGTGCCATAAACCAGTATTTCTAAACACTTCAGGACTACAGATGTGAGTGCTAGAGAACGGTAGTCATAACAGGCATGATGATGATGAAGATGTGGGGATTACAGACTGGAAAAAAACGACAGGTTGAAAATTACCATGAATATGCCTTTCTCAGCTGATCTGCGCGTGATCTGAGAACGCGCCCCTGGAATTTTCGTCCGGGCCCCGCGGCCTTGCCACTGTTGACCTTATTAAAGACCTTACTTACGTCGGCATCGGAGAGCGAGATCACCCAGTCCTCTGGGTCGGTGGGTGCCATCACGGATGGTACGGTGTTATTTTTAAAGCGTGCATACAATGCATTGTGTTCGTCTGGAAGAGAGGCATCATTGGGCAGATCACGGCTGGGTCTTCCTTTGTAATCCGTAACGGACTGTAGCCACGTGGCGGCCGTCGGAGCCTGTGTAATATGATTCCACATTTTTTCCTATATCGTTTATTGACTCTGTGGAGGACACAGCGGGACGACTTGTTTTCCTGTCTTCAGCTGTAGCCTCGCGGGTTGTCTGTGGATAGCTCTGTGTGCGATAGCCCTGTCCTTTAGCTTAGCGCCAACCTCAGTGTTAATCCAGGGCTTTTGATTGGGGAAAGAGTGAACCTTCACTGTGGGGACGATGTCGCCGATGCACTTCCTTATGAAGCCGGTGACTGAGGGGACTAGCTCGTCAATGTTATCGACGGATTCTCAGAACATATTCCAAATTGCACTAGCAAAGCAGTCCCCTAGCATACTCTCTGATTCGGATGACAATTTCTCAATGGGTACTTCCTGTTTGAGCTTCTGCTTGTAAATAGCAAGCAGGGGTACGGAGCCATGACCTGATTTGCTGAAGAGTGGAGCAGGGACGGCCTTGTTTGCTTACCTGTGGGTAGAATAACAGTGGTGTAGGACTTTATCGCCCCTAGTGGCGAAGGAGACGTATTGATGGAAGTTGGGCATCATGTGTCTTATTAATGACGCAGAATTAAAATCGTCGGTGACAAGAAAAGGCAGCCTCCGAATACATGTTTTCCTGCTTGTTTATAGCATCCTACAGTTTGTTGAGTGTCAGCTTGTTCAGCAGTCTTATGCCTTGTGGCTAGAAGCTGTTCGGGAGCCTTTTGGTTCCAGACTTGACACTCCGGGACCGCTTGATGTGAGGTTGCACGGTGAACAGTCTATGTCCCGTCAAACTCAACTATGAACCTCGAAGCCAGTTCCACTGCATTTTTTCAGGGGCTGATTTAGACCTTGGACTCCAGGTGGGTGATTCCCCTCTAATCAGGGACTGATTTAGACCTGGGACACCAGGTGGGTGATTTCCCTCTAATCAGGGACGGATTTAGACCCGGGACACCAGGTGGGTGATTCCCCTCTAATCAGGGGCTGATTTAGACCTGGGACACCAGGTGGGTGATTCCCCTCTAATCAGGGGCTGATTTAGACCTGGGACACCAGGTAGAAGAGAAGACCAGCAGGTCCCGGACCTCGTAGGATAACAGTTCAATACCCCTGGTCTATGGCTTGGGTGGTTGGGGGCTTAAACAATTTTCCGGACGTTCCTCTGACACCCCCTAGTATAGGAAATGAGGCTATAACAGCATCATTTTCCAAACGTGGTTTTGTCAGAAACACACTTTTGAGAACAGCCACAACGATGACACTACACTGTCATTGTAATGATGAAACTATTAAAATACCTTAAATACGATCTTTGCATAAAATGACATGAATGGGTTTATAGATATGGGTTATATAGGGTTATATATATCTATAGGGTTATATATATCTATAGGGTTATATGGGGTTATATATATCTATAGGGTTATATATATGGGTTATATATATCTATAGGGTTATAGACATGGGTTATATATATCTATAGGGTTATAGATATGGGTTATATATATCTATAGGGTTATAGATATGGGTTATATAGGGTTATATATATCTATAGGGTTATATAGGGTTATATATATCTATAGGGGTTATAGATATGGGTTATATATATCTATAGGGTTATATAGGGTTATATATATCTATAGGGTTATATAGGGTTATATATATCTATAGGGTTATATAGGGTTATGTATATCTATAGGGTTATAGATATGGGTTATATATATCTATAGGGTTATAGATATGGGTTATATATATCTATAGGGTTATAGATATGGGTTATATATATCTATAGGGTTATAGATATGGGTTATATAGGGTTATATATATCTATAGGGTTATATAGGGTTATATATATCTATAGGGGTTATATATATCTATAGGGTTATATATATCTATAGGGTTATATAGGGTTATATATATCTATAGGGTTATATAGGGTTATATATATCTATAGGGTTATATAGGGTCATATATATCTATAGGGGTTATAGATATGGGTTATATATATCTATAGGGTTATATAGGGTTATATATATCTATAGGGTTATAGATATGGGTTATATATATCTATAGGGGTTATAGATATGGGTTATAGATATCTATAGGGTTATAGATATAGGGTTATAGATATAGGGTTATAGATATAGGGGTTATAGATATAGGGGTTATATATATCTATAGGGTTATATATATCTATAGGGTTATATATATCTATAGGGTTATATAGGGTTATAGATATAGGGGTTATAGATATAGGGTTATAGATATAGGGTTATAGATATAGGGGTTATAGGTATAGGGGTTATAGATATAGGGTTATAGATATAGGGGTTATAGATATAGGGTTATAGATATAGGGATTATAGATATAGGGGTTATAGATAAGCTATGGGTTTATTTATATCTATGGGGTTATAGATATAGGGTTATAGATATAGGGGTTATAGATATAGGGGTTATAGATATAGGGGTTATAGATATAGGGTTATAGATATAGGGGTTATAGATATAGGGTTATAGATATAGGGGTTATAGATATAGGGGTTACAGATATAGGGTTATAGATATAGGGGTTATAGATATAGGGGTTATAGATATAGGGGTTATAGATATAGAGTTATAGATATAGGGGTTATAGATATTGGGGTTATAGATATAGGAGTTATAGATATAGGGGTTATAGATATAGGGGTTATAGATATAGGGGTTATAGATATAGGGGTTATAGATATAGGGGTTATAGATATGCTGTGGGTTTATTTATATCTATGGGGTTATAGATATAGGGGTTATAGATATAGGGTTATAGATATAGGGGTTATAGATATAGGGGTTATAGATAAGCTATGGGTTTATTTCACGAACCTTTTTCCATAATGCAGTCGGGACCTGTTATAACACGTTCATGACATGCTTATAGATGTGTAATGAATGCCTTGTGGATACGTAGTCAAAGTAAGTCGTTAGCGAACGTTATAATTAATGTCATCAAAAAAGAAAGGAGGACCAAGGCAACTCTTCATATAATTAATTAAAATGCCTTTATTAGTATGGCATGTTCAATAGAAACAAAGTTGTTTAAAAACCGACGCGTTTCGGCTGCATGGCCTTCGTCAGGGAGTACAGAAAAGGGAGAATACCATGTCCTCTTTTGAAAGGCTTTTCCAATTAGCCCTAATTAGAAGAGGGAGTGGTTACCAAATTGGACACACCTAGTAAGCAATAATATACTATAATTAATGTGTCTAGATGAACCGATGACCTACATTTTCCCTACGTATAGTTCATATATTCACATAGATATCTACTACAGCGATGATAATAATTGCAGAGATACTAAACTGTCAATGTCACCCGTGTAAGTTCAAACTTCCCATACGAACGCTAGTTCTCCATTTAGGTACCAGTAGTAGGGTTATAGCTAGCCTAGTAAATAAAGATATAACTCTATTAGGGTTATATGCATTTCTTTAACTAGAAAGAGGTTTAAAGTTAAACCCAATGCTAGAAGTCCCTCAGGATTGTCTCCTCACTGTTCAGTTCTCTTGGAACAGCTTGTAACTCACAGCAGAGATGTATTTACAGCCATTTACTGGCCCACTTCCAATTAGTTCCTGTGTTTGAGTACATGTGAGGCCCGTGTCCAGAAACAACCCACAGCTCCGTTTACATGGTTACTGAAGCACACGCATCAGCCTGGTCGAACACCGATTCACTTGAGATGCATATAGGTACAGGAAGTGTTTCTATATGCTTAATTAACAGGTTCAACCACAGGACATCTCAAGGGCTTTTCACACGATGCTGAGCCTCACCAAGCTGTACTGGGCTGGTTCAACCACAGGCCATCTCAAGGGCTTTTCACACATGCTGAGCCTAACCAAGCTGTACTGGGCTGGCCTGGTTTAACCACAGGACATCACTGGCAGTAAAGAGGACATCTCATTGACATGGCTACACTTAGCAACTGAAAGTGTCTAAAATAAAGCATTGTGGTTAATTTTGTATTAAAATTTAAAAAACGTTTGTTGAAATATAAACAACTGTACACATGTCCAGTGACGATGACAAAAATAACTTGCTACTTAACATTGAAAAACCCTCACCCCTTCTATCCAGTAAATAATGTTGAGAAACCCTCACCCCTTCTACCAGTCCATAATGTTGAGAATCCCTCACCCCTTCTACCAGTCCATAATGTTGAGAAACCCTCACCCCTTCTACCAGTCCATAATGTTGAGGAACCCTCACCCCTTCTACCAGTCCGTAATGTTGAGAAACCCTCACCCCTTCTACCAGTCCATAATGTTGAGAAACCCTCACCCCTTCTATCCAGTAAATAATGTTGAGAAACCCTCACCCCTTCTACCAGTCCATAATGTTGAGAATCCCTCACCCCTTCTACCAGTCCATAATGTTGAGAAACCCTCACCCCTTCTACCAGTCCATAATGTTGAGGAACCCTCACCCCTTCTACCAGTCCGTAATGTTGAGAAACCCTCACCCCTTCTACCAGTCCATAATGTTGAGAAACCCTCACCCCTTCTACCAGTCCATAATGTTGAGAAACCCTCACCCCTTCTACCAGTCCATAATGTTGAGAAACCCTCACCCCTTCTATCAGTCCATAATGTTGAGAAACCCTCACCCCTTCTACCAGTCCATAATGTTGAGAAACCCTCACCCCTTCTACCAGTCCATAACGTTGAGAAACCCTCACCCCTTCTACCAGTCCATAATGTTGAGAAACCCTCACCCCTTCTACCAGTCCATAATGTTGAGAAACCCTCACCCCTTCTATCAGTCCATAATGTTGAGAAACCCTCACCCCTTCTACCAGTCCATAATGTTGAGAAACCCTCACCCCTTCTATCAGTCCATAATGTTGAGAAACCCTCACCCCTTCTACCAGTCCATAATGTTGAGAAACCCTCACCCCTTCTACCAGTCCATAATGTTGAGAAACCCTCACCCCTTCTACCAGTCCATAATGTTGAGAAACCCTCACCCCTTCTACCAGTCCATAATGTTGAGAAACCCTCACCCCTTCTACCAGTCCGTAATGTTGAGAAACCCTTACCCCTTCTACCAGTCCATAATGTTGAGAAACCCTCACCCCTTCTACCAGTCCATAATGTTGAGAAACCCTCACCCCTTCTACCAGTCCATAATGTTGAGAAACCCTCACCCCTTCTACCAGTCCATAATGTTGAGAAACCCTCACCCCTTCTACCAGTCCATAATGTTGAGAAACCCTCACCCCTTCTACCAGTCCATAATGTTGAGAAACCCTCACCCCTTCTACCAGTCCATAATGTTGAGAAACCCTCACCCCTTCTACCAGTCCGTAATGTTGAGAAACCCTTACCCCTTCTACCAGTCCATAATGTTGAGAAACCCTCACCCCTTCTACCAGTCCGTAATGTTGAGAAACCCTCACCCCTTCTACCAGTCCGTAATGTTGAGAAACCCTCACCCGTTCTACCAATCCATAATGATGAGAAACCCTCACCCCTTCTATCAGTCCATAGGATGAACGGAAAGTTACCTAATAATATGAAGACAAAAACCCTTGCAGACTCGAGTGATTGAACATAACAGAGAGTGGCCACTCGATAAAAGGCTTTGGGGGCCAAGTGGTCGGTTTGATATTCAGCCTTGGACAATACAGAGCCAATACCCAACCGTGTTGATCTAGCCCTACACAACCTACATACTGTAGGTAACTGACTGACTGTGAAACCCCTCGTGTGTATCAGTCACTAACAGTCCACAGGAGTAAAATGAGCTAGGCTTTTACATTTGGATGATTTGAGGATTGTATGCAGAGAGAATATACTGTTCAGTTAGTAAACTGGATACACCCCGTGAACAGGGCTGGGTGAGATGACCAAAATATATATCACAATATATAGTACTCAACAAAAATATAAACGCAACATGTAAAGTATTGGTCCCATGTTTCATAAGCCGAAATAAAATATACCAGAAATATTCCAAACTCACAAAAAAGCTTATTTCTCTAAAATGTTGTGCACAAATTTGTTTACATTCCTGTTAGTGAACATTTCTCCTTTTGCCAAGATAATCCATCCACCTGACAGGTGTGGCATATCAAGAAGCTGATTAAACAGCGTGATCATTACAAAGGTGCACCTTGTGCTGAGGACAATAAAAGGTCACTCTAAAATGTGCAGTTTTGTCTCAACACAATATCACAGATGTCTCAAGTTTTTAGGGAGTGTGTCTTTGGAACGCTGACTGCAGGAATGTCCACCAGAGCTGTTGCCAGGGAACTGGACGTTCGCTTCTCTACCATGAGCCGCCTCCAATGTCGTTTTAGAGAATTTGGCAGTACGTCCAAACGGCCTGACAATCGCAGACCATGTGTAACCACGCCAACCCAGGACCTCCACATCCGGCTTCTTCACCTGCGGGATCATCTGAGAACAGCAACCCAGACAGTTAATATTTCTGTCTGTAATAAAGCCTTTTCCGTGTGGAAAAACTCATCCTGATTGGCTGGGCCTGGCTCCCCAATGGGTCGTCCTGGTCCACCCACGGCTGCAGCCAATCAGGATGAGTTGCTGCAGCCCTGCCCAGTCATGTGAAATCCATAGATTAGGGCCAGATGAATTTCTTTCAATTGGACTGATTTCCTTACATGAACTGAAACTCAGTAAAATCTTTTATTTTTTTTTTATTATTATTTTTATTATTATCATTATTTTTTTTTTTACAAATGTTGCGTTTATATTTTTGGTTCAGTATATTTCTCATTTTTGACGGTATGACAGTATTTGATGTTTCAGAATAAAAACAGTTGTAAACGTGTTTTATAAGTAATGCATGAATGGTACCAAATGAATTCCAGGGTTTCACCAAAGAATGTAAGAGCACCTCCTTGTGGACTGGCTGCGCTAAACTAGAATTTAAGGCCATCCTTCGCTCTAGATTACAGAACATGGCTGTTACAGACAGGTGTTCTGTAATCTAGAGTCCAAAGGGGAAGTACTGTACTGGTACCAAATTAACTCCACTGATGCTGAGAGGTCATTGTGTCTGTCTATACAGGGTCCTGGTCTGGTTACAGCTCCATCTCTACTACTCTATACAGGGTCCTGGTCTGGTAACAGCTCCATCTCTACTACTCTATACAGGGTCCTGGTCTGGTCTGGTTACAGCTCCATCTCTACTACTCTATACAGGGTCCTGGTCTGGTTACAGCTCCATCTCTACTACTCTATACAGGGTCCTGGTCTGGTTACAGCTCCATCTCTACTACTCTATACAGGGTCCTGGTCTGGTAACAGCTCCATCTCTACTACTCTATACAGGGTCCTGGTCTGGTTACAGCTCCATCTCTACTACTCTATACAGGGTCCTGGTCTGGTAACAGCTCCATCTCTACTACTCTATACAGGGTCCTGGTCTGGTAACAGCTCCATCTCTACTACTCTATACAGGGTCCTGGTCTGGTTACAGCTCCATCTCTACTACTCTATACAGGGTCCTGGTCTGGTAACAGCTCCATCTCTACTACTCTATACAGGGTCCTGGTCTGGTAACAGCTCCATCTCTACTACTCTATACAGGGTCCTGGTCTGGTCTGGTTACAGCTCCATCTCTACTACTCTATACAGGGTCCTGGTCTGGTCTGGTTACAGCTCCATCTCTACTACTCTATACAGGGTCCTGGTCTGGTAACAGCTCCATCTCTACTACTCTATACAGGGTCCTGGTCTGGTAACAGCTCCATCTCTACTACTCTATACAGGGTCCTGGTCTGGTAACAGCTCCATCTCTACTACTCTATACAGGGTCCTGGTCTGGTAACAGCTCCATCTCTACTACTCTATACAGGGTCCTGGTCTGGTAACAGCTCCATCTCTACTACTCTATACAGGGTCCTGGTCTGGTAACAGCTCCATCTCTACTACTCTATACAGGGTCCTGGTCTGGTAACAGCTCCATCTCTACTACTCTATACAGGGTCCTGGTCTGGTTACAGCTCCATCTCTACTACTCTATACAGGGTCCTGGTCTGGTCTGGACACAGACAATGGTATTGTATGCTACAATCCACTAGACATGATGTTTCACGTGTTCCTCTCTTGCTTTTGTTCAGTGCTCCAGTAAAACATGTCATTCTCTACGAAGGGGGGGGGGGGGGGTTAGATAATATTCTAATTACATTTCAGGATGTAAAGGTCACGCTGGAAAAGGAACACGACAAAAGAAGAGCATTAAAGATGAAAACGGGAAAATATAAATCATTTTTTTTATAAAGATATTCATCGCCCTGAGAGAGATCCAAGGAGAGGACAGAACATGTTACATTTTTTATTTCACCTTTATTTAACCAGGCAGTTAAGAACAAATTAATATTTACAAACTCGGACGATGCTGGGCCAATTGTGCGCCACCCTATGGGACTCCCAATCACGGCCGGATGTGCAGCCTGGAGTCGAACCAGGGACTGCAGTGACGCCTCTTGGACGGAGATGCAGTGCCTTCGACCACTGCGCCACTCTGGAGCCCAATAACACATGCAGAGAGAACCATCACACAGGCAGAACCAGAGAGAGTGGATCTGGACACCACAATATAAAGGCCTGTTATTCTGCCGTCTTGTACACTAGCTAAACTACTATGTACATTTGACTTTACACAGGCTGCTTCTTCACGCTGAACCTCGAACCTCTATCCTCTCTGTGCCGCCGCGACACAAAAAAACAAATAGAAAAACAATATTTCTCTTCTTCTCTTAGTTCTTCTGGAGCTTAACTCACTCAGCTAGTGTAGTGCTACTCCTTAGTCCTAACGAGTGAAAGCCTGAGACACAATACCAGACTGGTCAAGTTTGGCCAAACTCAGCCCGGCCCTCCTGCCCAGGTCAGCGAAGCATCTCAGATAGCCGGGGGGTCTGTGGGCCAGCAGACTCCAGAACGCCAACATCACATCCAGGATGTGTGTCTCTGTGAGGGAGGTAGGAGTAATCCAGTGTTCCTGAGCATGATGAGGTCCTCCACTCCACCATAATCCCATCTGAGGTCCTCCACTCCACCATAATCCCATCTGAGGTCCTCCACTCCACCATAATCCCATCTGAGGTCCTCCACTCTACCATAATCCCATCTGAGGTCCTCCACTCCACCATAATCCCATCTGAGGTCCTCCACTCCACCATAATCCCATCTGAGGTCCTCCACTCCACCATGATCCCATCTGAGGTCCTCCACTCCACCATAATCCAATCTGAGGTCCTCCACTCCACCATAATCCCGTATGAGGTCCTCCACTCCACCATAATCCCATATGAGGTCCTCCACTCCACCATAATCCAATCTGAGGTCCTCCACTCCACCATAATCCAATGTGAGGTCCTCCACTCCACCATAATCCCATCTGAGGTCCTCCACTCCACCATAATCCCATCTGAGGTCCTCCACTCCACCATAATCCAATCTGAGGTCCTCCACTCCACCATAATCCCATCTGAGGTCCTCCACTCCACCATAATCCAATCTGAGGTCCTCCACTCCACCATAATCCAATCTGAGGTCCTCCACTCCACCATAATCCAATCTGAGGTCCTCCACTCCACCATAATCCCATCTGAGGTCCTCCCCTCCACCATAATCCCATCTGAGGTCCTCCACTCCACCATAATCCCATTTGAGGTCCTCCACTCCACCATAATCCCATCTGAGGTCCTCCCCTCCACCATAATCCCATCTGAGGTCCTCCACTCCACCATAATCCCATCTGAGGTCCTCCACTCCACCATAATCCCATCTGAGGTCCTCCACTCCACCATAATCCCATCTGAGGTCCTCCACTCCACCATAATCCCATCTGAGGTCCTCCACTCTACCATAATCCCATCTGAGGTCCTCCACTCCACCATAATCCCATCTGAGGTCCTCCACTCCACCATAATCCCATCTGAGGTCCTCCACTCCACCATGATCCCATCTGAGGTCCTCCACCATAATCCCATCCCATTGTCTGTGTGTCTGTCTCTAGTAGATGACCTCGTAGACAGTAGCCTTCTTGTCCCCGGAGCCTGTGACGATGTACTTGTCGTCAGCAGAGATGTCACAGCTCAGGACTGACGAAGACTCCTTCGACTGTAGAGGGGAGATACAACACATTTAGTCACTTACACTCAAACCAAGTGGACGGAGGACATTGGACCACAATGCTATATTTCGTGACATAGATTTGACAGCTATCTAGGCCTATTTCACACTCTCTCAAGCCTTGTTTGTGTTTAAATACATGTAAAAGGTTCAATTGGGAAAAAGAACGGCTGACTAAAAGGCGTCTTAAGGCTAAATTCATCTTTAGAACCGTTAGATTCTGGGTGAAACTTGGAAATGTGTTACACTCAGAAGCATGGTATATAAAGGAGTGATAGAGACCGGTTGTTACATCAGTATTACTATAGTATCTGAGGGGTGACACACACACACACACACACACACACACACACACACACACACACACACACACACACACACACACACACACACACACACACACACACACACACACACACACACACGTTTATCTTGTCCTGTGCTCTAGTGTATTGATCAGTATACATACCTGGAATATACTGGCACCATATGGAGTCCTCCAGGCGTTCAGCAGATTGTCCTTCCCTGTAGACACAAACCATTTACCTGCAGAGAGGAGGGAGAGGAGGGAGGGAGGAGAGGAGGGAGAGGAGGGAGAGGGGGAGGGAGGGGAGGGAGAGGGAGAAGGAGGGAGAGGAGGGAGAGGGAGAGGGGGAGGGAGGGAGAGGAGGGAGGAGGGAGAGGGGGAGGGAGGGAGAGGAGGGAGGGAGAGGAGGGAGAGAGGGAGAGGAGGGAGAGGAGGGAGGGAGGTAGAGACGGAGGGAGGGAGGTAGAGATGGAGGGAGAGGGAGAAGGAGGGAGAGGAGGGAGAGGGAGAAGGAGGGAGAGGAGGGAGGGAGGTAGAGACGGAGGGAGAGGAGGGAGAGGGAGAAGGAGGGAGGGAGGTAGAGACGGAGGGAGAGGGAGAAGGAGGGAGGGAGGTAGAGATGGAGGGAGAGGGAGAAGGAGGGAGGGAGGTAGAGATGGAGGGAGAGGGAGAAGGAGGGAGGGAGGTAGAGACGGAGGGAGAGGGAGAAGGAGGGAGGGAGGTAGAGATGGAGGGAGAGGGAGAAGGAGGGAGGGAGGTAGAGATGGAGGGAGAGGGAGAAGGAGGGAGGGAGGTAGAGACGGAGGGAGAGGGAGAAGGAGGGAGGGAGGGAGAGGGAGAGGAGGGAGGGAGGTAGAGACGGAGGGAGAGGGAGAAGGAGGGAGGGAGGTAGAGACGGAGGGAGAGGGAGAAGGAGGGAGAGGAGGGAGGGAGGTAGAGACGGAGGGAGAGGGAGAAAGGAGGGAGGGAGGTAGAGACGGAGGGAGAGGAGGGAGGGAGGTAGAGATGTAGGGAGAGGGAGAAGGAGGGAGGGAGAGGAGGGAGGGAGGTAGAGATGTAGGGAGAGGGAGAAGGAGGGAGGGAGGTAGAGATGGAGGGAGAGGGAGAAGGAGGGAGAGGAGGGAGGGAGGTAGAGACGGAGGGAGAAGGAGAAGGAGGGAGAGGAGGGAGGGAGGTAGAGACGGAGGGAGAGGGAGAAGGAGTTAGAGGCGGAGGGAGAAGGAGAGAGATCAGGCCATGGAGTCATGGAAATAGCAACTGATGGAACAGCCACATCCACAATGCAGATAACAAGCATCTAGGTGGATAAGGAACCACTAAGCCAAGTCTAGGTGGATAAGGAACCACTAAGCCAAGTCTAGGTGGATAAGGAACCACTAAGCCAAGTCTATGTGGATAAGGAACCACTAAGCCAAGTCTAGGTGGTTAAGGAACCACTAAGCCAAGTCTAGGTGGATAAGGAACCACTAAGCCAAGTCTAGGTGGATAAGGAACCACTAAGCCAAGTCTAGGTGGATAAGGAACCACTAAGCCAAGTCTAGGGGGATAAGGAACCACGAAGCCAAGTCTAGGTGGATAAGGAACCACTAAGCCAAGTCTAGGTGGATAAGGAACCACTAAGCCAAGTCTAGGTGGATAAGGAACCACTAAGCCAAGTCTAGGTGGATAAGGAACCACTAAGCCAAGTCTAGGTGGATAAGGAACCACTAAGCCAAGTCTAGGTGGATAAGGAACCACTAAGCCAAGTCACCCCCAACCAGACTGGACTGGGGCAGATATCCCCTCCTCCATTGTCCTTTTCAGCAAGGTACCAGCCACTATGTAACCAGGTCAGCTCAGTACAACTTGGCAAAGTAGTGTGTGTTTTCCCTAAGCTTCGGTCAGGGCGGTTTGTACTGTGGTGTGTGTGTGTGTGTGTGTGTGTGTGTGTGTGTGTGTGTGTGTGTGTGTGTGTGTGTGTGTGTGTGTGTGTGTTCTTACCGCAGTTGGCGAACTTGAGGGAGAGGACACAGCTCTCATGGAGATGTAGCTGGTACTTGTCAGGTTTGGTGTGGTGGAGGACCTCTACGTTACTGCTCTCCATCCCTACAGCCAACCACTCCCCTGTCGGACAGTATCCCAGAGAGAAGATCTGGGGGGGGGGGGGACAGATCGATCTTTATTAATACATTTGGGACTATTGAGTTACATACAATATACTGAGATTATTTATATTTTTTTATTTAACAAGGAGCACGTGTATCGCTTAAGCTGGAAAAATGTAGAAACACACAAAGATATTTAGGAGTACAATTAAAAAATATTTGAGTTAATAAAGCTAGAATCCTTCATTTTTCCTAGACGCACTGGTGATCCTAAAGTAAACTTCCTGTTCGCAGAGCAAAAATATTTAGACACATTTGCAAGTGAAATGGTCACACTGTAGGGCCCTGGCTTGAGGGTTATAAGCCTTGCTCAAGGGCACAACGGCAGTAGGTAGCAACTGGGATTTTGATACCAGTGTGTGTGTGTGTGAGAGAGAGCGTACCTGTGAGGTGAAGTCGTGTGTGTGTGTGTGTGTGTGTGTGTGTGTGTGAGAGAGCGTACCTGTGAGGTGAAGTCGTGTGTGTGTGTGTGTGTGTGAGTGTGTGTGTGTGTGTGTGTGAGCGTACCTGTGAGGTGAAGTGGTGTGTGTGTGAGTGTGAGTGTGAGTGTGTGTGTGTGTTTGTGAGCGTACCTGTGAGGTGAAGTCGTGTGTGTGTGTGTGTGTGTGTGTGTGAGTGTGTGTGTGTGTGTGAGCGTACCTGTGAGGTGAAGTGGTGTGTGTGTGAGTGTGAGTGTGAGTGTGTGTGTGTGTGTGTGAGCGTACCTGTGAGGTGAAGTCGTGTGTGTGTGTGTGAGTGTGAGTGTGAGTGTGTGTGTGTGTGTGTGAGCGTACCTGTGAGGTGAAGTCGTGTGTGTGTGTGTGAGTGTGAGTGTGAGTGTGTGTGTGTGTGTGTGAGCGTACCTGTGAGGTGAAGTCGTGCTGCTGTAGTTGCCGTCCCTCTCTCAGGTCCCAGGAACGTACCGTGTTGTCCAGACCTCCTGTCCACAGCTTGGTCCCGTCGTGAGAGATATCTATACAGCTGGCCCCGTCCGTATGGCCCTGGAACTGCCTGTGAGAAACCAGAAAGGTTATTCTTTACAAAGCACGTTCTTATAAACCACGTATGTCAGGATAATGTATCCTTGGTTAACCATGTCTTTACCACTAAACACCTGTAGAGCCACGACACCGACACAACCACTAGTCTAATAATGTCCCCACAGACCATGTCCTAAACCCACTAGTAGTCTAATAATGTCCCCACAGACCATGTCCTAAACCCACTAGTAGTCTAATAATGTCCCCACAGACCATGTCCTAAACCCACTAGTAGTCTAATAATGTCCCCACAGACCATGTCCTAAACCCACTAGTAGTCTAATAATGTCCCCACAGACCATGTCCTAAACCCACTAGTAGTCTAATAATGTCCCCACAGACCATGTCCTAAACCCACTAGTAGTCTAATAATGTCCTCACAGACCATGTCCTAAACCCACTAGTAGTCTAATAATGTCCTCACAGACCATGTCCTAAACCCACTAGTAGTCTAATAATGTCCCCACAGACCATGTCCTAAACCCACTAGTAGTCTAATAATGTCCCCACAGACCATGTCCTAAACCCACTGGTAGTCTAATAATGTCCTCACAGACCATGTCCTAAACCCACTGGTAGTCTAATAATGTCCTTACAGACCATGTCCTAAACCCACTGGTAGTCTAATAATGTCCTCACAGACCATGTCCTAAACCCACTGGTAGTCTAATAATGTCCTTACAGACCATGTCCTAAACCCACTAGTAGTCTAATAATGTCCTTACAGACCATGTCCTAAACCCACTAGTAGTCTAATAATGTCCCCACAGACCATGTCCTAAACCCACTAGTAGTCTAATAATGTCCCCACAGACCATGTCCTAAACCCACTGGTAGTCTAATAATGTCCCCACAGACCATGTCCTAAACCCACTAGTAGTCTAATAATGTCCCCACAGACCATGTCCTAAACCCACTAGTAGTCTAATAATGTCCTCACAGACCATGTCCTAAACCCACTAGTAGACTAATAATGTCCTTACAGACCATGTCCTAAACCCACTAGTAGTCTAATAATGTCCTTACAGACCATGTCCTAAACCCACTAGTAGTCTAATAATGTCCTTAAAGACCATGTCCTAAACCCACTGGTAGTCTAATAATGTCCTTACAGACCATGTCCTAAACCCACTGGTAGAGTGACAAATGTGTCCTTACAAACCCCTACCATAAAATCACAGATTTAAATAATAAACCACCATGAAAGCCATACAAAATACCAAACATACAAAAACCACCGGTAGTCAACAAAAAATGTCCTTACAATCTATACCTTCTTACAAACCACATGGTGGGACAAGATGGCGCCCGACAGACCCGGTCGCCCTGATTCTAGCTCTCTGTTTTTCAGACATTATTTGCTCAGAACGTTTCTTGTATTATCACCTACACCTGGAAATAACTTTTGGATATTAGATCGGAGGTCACGCAGCAGAAACTAGACCTCCCTGAGATGGATCCTTTGCCTGAACTTCCCGAAGCAGCTCTACTCAGCCTGGGGGCTGCACCAAAAACGCAGACGCCAGAGAAGAGGTAAGAGTGGGGCCCTAGTCAGACTCAGGTGGCGTGCACCGCTGCGGAATATATTACTCACTACATTCAGTCCCTCGACAATAAAGTACAGAAGCTCAGGGCGAGGATCTCCTTCCAAAGAGAGACAGGAACTGTAAACATGCTATTTTCAGGTCTCTCCAGAGATGTTTTGATCGGGCATTGGCTGGGCTACTCAAGAACATTCAGAAACTTGTCCCGAAGCCACTCATGCGTTGTCTTGGCTGTGTGCTTAGGGTCATTGTCCTGGTTGAAGGTGAACCTTCCACTCCTCAGGTGAAGGTGAACCTTCAACCCAGCCTGAGGTCCAGAGCGCTCTGGAGCAGGTTTTCATCAAAGATCTCTCTGTGCTCTGTTCATCTTTGCCTCGATCCTGACTAGTCTCCCAGGCCTTTCCGCTGAAAAACATTCCCACAGCATGATGCTGCCACCACCATGCTTCACCGTAGGGATGGTGCCAGGTTTCCTCCAGACGTGATGCTTGGCATTCAGGCCAAAGATTTCAATCTTGGTTTCATCAGACCAGAGAATCTTGTTTCTCATGGTCTGAGAGTCTTTAGGTGCCTTTTGGCAAACTCCAAGTGGGCTGTCATGTGCCTTTTACTGAGGAGTGGCTTCCCTCTGGCCACTCTACCATAAAGACCTGATTGGCGGAGTGCTGCAGAGATGGTTGTCCTTCTGGAAGGTTCTCCCATCTCTACTGAGAACTCTGGAGCTCTGTCAGAGTGGACATTGGGTTCTTGGTCACCTCCCTGACCAAGGCCCTTCTTCCCTGATTGCTCAGTTTGGCCGGGCGGCCAGCTCTAGAAAGAGTCTTGGTGGTTCCAAACTTCTTCCATTTAAGAATGATGGAGGCCTCTGTGTTCTTGGGGACCTTCAATGCTGCAGAAATGTTTTGGTTCCCTTCACCAGATCTGTGCCTCGACACAATCCTGTCTCGGAGCTCTACGGACAATTCCTTTGACCTCATGGCTTGGTTTTTGTTCTGACATGCATTGTCAACTGTGAGACTTTATATAGACAGGTGTGTGCCTTTCCAAATCATGTCCAATCAATTGAATTTACCACAGGTGAACTCCAATCAAGTTGTAGAAACATCTCAAGGATGATCAATGGAAACAGGATGCACCTGAGTTCAATTTCTAGTCTCATAGCAACGGGTCTGAATACTTATGTAATTAAGATGTCCGTCTTACATTTTTAATACATTTGCAAAAAAAATCTAAACCTGTTTTTGCTTTGTCATTATTGTGCGTAGATTGCTGAGGATAATATATATTTTAAATATATTTTAGAATAAGGCTGTAACGTAAAAACAAGTCAAGGGGTCTGAATACTTTCCGAAGGAACTGTTTGTGTAAAGTGGAAACTGCATATCGTGAGTGTCGTGTCTTTGACTATGCCAGATTAATTGCTATGACATGCTATTCTATAAAATAATTTATCCGTAATTAATATTACCTGATTGAACTAATCATGTAAATATTAATCAACTAGAGAGGGACACCACAAAATAATATTTATAGAGCTGTTATCTTTCGAATAAACTCTTAAAGATTTAGTAATATTTTACATCCATAACAGTCACATTAATCGTCATTTTATTCAGTCTCATCTGAAAGTTGTAAATCCTTGGTTATCTGCAAGAATCCTGGCTAACAAGTTGAATCAGCAATACAAAATTGGGTTTAATTATTTATTTACTAAATACCTAACTAATCACACATACACACATACACAATTAAATCATAACTTGATTACAAAGTGCCGTCATAAAGGAAAACGTCCCTAGCGGGCAGAATAGATATGACAGCTTGTTACACAAGGGGCGGGATTTTAGTGAAGGAGCGGGAGACTGGAACAGAGGCGAGCTGTGTTATCGTAAATACAGTATCTTATGCATTCTAAATTACCGCCCATTTGGAAAAGGAAAATGCAATAAATATTTACTCTGAGCTGCGCTTCAGTAGGTTGGTGGTAGATGGAAGACCGTATCGCCAACCCGAGTCCTCTGAAGAATGTCTCTGGTGGTCACTGGATTCGTTGGAGTAATGTCGATGTGTAGAGACGGGATACTTTGACTGTCCTTCCTAACCTGCGTTTGTAGCGGCCGTTGCTAACTCAACGGCTAGGAGGTATCACTTGTGTAGTGAATACGAGTTCAAAGTTCATACCATTTTCAACCAAAGTCCATGCTGATGTTGGCTTAGTTCTGTAGTTAGTATCTGAACCATTCTGATATCGGGTCGTCATCCTAGTGTACCCGGAACAGGAAGTTATATTTTTGTCAATGGCTTTTATAGTGGAGGGAGAGGGGTGTGTCTGAAAAGTTTATAACCCATGTCTCTTCACAGGGGCGGGCCCCTGGTTGAGCAGAAGCCAAACTCATGAAAACACAAATCTCTCATTTGGAAGCAAAAATTACATTTCATCTCTTCACAAATAATTTCATATTCAAACATTTGAATTAAACAACAATTCCATGTGAATCAGATACCTCTGAGGTTTAGACTTTCCACAGTAGAGTTTCTGTCATTCTATCATTGATGAGAATGTGTCAGAGGGCAACCGAACTGACATAATATACCTTAAGTACCACCGCATATGTTCAGTTGGTCGGATTACCAGAATATAGTTCATTTCCCCCCCACCTTCTGATGTCCCCAGAATCTCTATGTTAACCAAGGGGTTTTCTTATGTCACATCAGTTATAGTGGGGAGAGAGAAAAAGGGGGAAAGAGGTATTTATGACTGTCATAAACCTACCCCCACTGCCAACGTCATGACATGAGGCAACATTTACTGTAGCTTGGGACTTTACAATGTAGCTTGGGACTTTAATAAAGGAAATCTGAGGTAAACCCTGCCAAAAATTGTATCAATCCATCTCTTGTGCTACAACGGAAACACAGACCCTGAATCATTGCTA
The DNA here is from genome assembly GCF_029448725.1 of Salvelinus fontinalis. Taxonomy (NCBI): domain Eukaryota; kingdom Metazoa; phylum Chordata; class Actinopteri; order Salmoniformes; family Salmonidae; genus Salvelinus; species Salvelinus fontinalis. The sequence goes on from NW_026600224.1 coordinate 187,905, forward strand.
GTCTCCCTTCAGGGACCAAGATGTTGTTCCTACAGCGAGGATCACAACTTATCCAGTAACCAGTAACGGCGGACAGACGGCAGCTTTCACGCAAAACTGAAAGCGCAAACCACTGCATTTAACGGTGGCAAAGTGACTGGGAACTATGACCTCCGTAAGGCAATACGACAGTACAAAGACAAAAGTAGAGTCGCAATTCAACGGCTCAGACGCTAGACGTATGTAGGAGGGACTCCAGACAATCACCGATTTATAAAGGGAAAGCAAGAACAACGTAAGTCATTTAAGCATGTTAACCGTTGCAAAGCTGCCGGCCCAGATAGCACCCCAACCCGCATCCTCAGGGCATGTGGAGAGATTACATTTTCTGAATTCGTCCTGCTAGGTGACCTAAACTGGGACATGCTTAAACCACCTGACCAAGTCCTAAAAGCAATGGGACTCTCTAAATCTCTCTCCGATTATCACCAATCCCACAAGATATGACACCAAACACTCAGAAAAGGCTACTCTTCTCGATATTATCCTCACAAATAATCCTGATAGGTATCCGTCTGGTGTTTTCTGTAATGAACTTAGTGATCACTGTTTTACAGCCTGTGTTCGTAATGGCTGCTCAGTGAAACGACCTGTCCTGATTTGTCATAGACGCTTGCTAAAAAACGTTAATAAGCAAGCCTTCCTTCATGAACTGGCCTCTGTAAAATGGTTTAGAATCAGCTTGATCCCCTCTGTCGAAGACGCTTGGACCTTCTTTTTTGATATTTTTAGTGATATTGTTAACAAACACACCCCCATAAAGAAAATGAGAATTAAAAACAGGTTCAGCCCCTGGTTTGACCGTGATCTGGCAGAGTTACTCCACCTCAAGAATTGCAACAAAGGCTCGGCACACGCATACTCAGGCAAATGAGAAATAAGTGCACTCAGGCTATCCAGAAGGCCAGAGTTAGTTACTTTAAGGAGCAGTTCTCTCTCTGTGGGTCTAACCCCGAGAAGTTCTGGAAAACGGTTAAAGACCTGGAGAATAAACCCTCCCCCTCACAGCTGTCCCTTAATGATGATGATGTGGTTGTTACTGACAAGAAGCACATGGCTGAGCTCTTTAATCACCACTTCATTAAGTCAGGATTCCTATTTGACTCAGCCACGCCTCCTTGCCCGTCCAGCATTTTATCATCTCCCACCCCTTCTAATGCGACTATCCCCGATGCTTCTTCCTCTTTTTCCCCTGCCCCGCTACAAAGTTTCTCCCTGCAGGCGGTCACTGAGTCTGAGGTGCTAAAGGAGCTCCTTAAACTTGACCCGAAAAACATCTGGGTCAGATGGTTTAGACCCTTTCTTCTTTAAGGTCATCACTGTCTCCAACCTTTTGAAACTGTCTCTCCTTTCTGGGGAGGTTCCCATTGCTTGGAAGGCAGCCACAGTTCATCCTTTCATTTAAAGGGAGAGATCAATCTGATCCTAACTGTTACAGGCCTCTATTTTGCCCTGTTTATCAAGTGTGTTGGAAAAACCTGTCCATAATCAACTGACTGGCTTTCTTGATGTCTATAGTATTCTCTCTGGTATGCAATCTGGTTTCCTCCCGGGTTATGGATGTGTCACTGCAACCTTAAAGGTCCTCAATGATGTCACCATTGCCCTTGATTCTAAGCAATGTTGTGCTGCTATTTGTATTGACTTGACCAAAGGTTTTGATACGGTAGACCATTCCATTCTTGTGGGCCGGCTACGGAGTATTGGTGTCTCTGAGGGGTCTTTGGCCTGGTTTGCTAAACTACCTCTCTCAAAGAGCGCAGTGTATAAAGTCAGAACATCGGCTGTCTCAGCCACTGCCTGTCACCAAGGGAGTACCCCAAGGCTCGATCATAGGCCCCAGGCTCTTCTCAATTTACATCAACAACATAGCTCAGGCAGTAGGAAGCTCTCTCATCCATTTATATGCAGATGATACAGTGTTATACTCAGCTGGCCCCTACCCGGGTTTTTGTGTTAAACGCTCTACAACAAATCTTTCTTCGTGTCCAACAAGCTTTTTCTGCCCTTAACCTTGTCCTGAACACCTCCAAAACAAAGGTCATGTGGTTTGGTTAGAAGAATGCCCCTCTCCCCACCGGTGTGATTACTACCTCTGAGGGTTTGGAGCTTGAGGTAGTCACCTCATATAAGTATTTGGGAGTATGGCTAGACGGTACACTGTCCTTCTCTCAGCACATATCAAAGCTGCAGGCTAAAGTTAAATCTAGACTTGGTTTCCTCTATCGTAATGGCTCCTCTTTCACCCCAGCTGCCAAACTAACCCTGATTCAGACGACCATCCTACCCATGCTAGATTACGGAGACGTAATATATAGATCGGCAGGTAAGGGTGCTCTCGAGTGGCTAGATACTCAACCCTGCACCTTAGAGACTACTGCCCTATGTACATAGAATCATTGAACACTGGTCACTTTAATAATGTTTACATACTGGTTTACCCACGTCATATGTATATACTGTAATCTAGTCATGGTTCATCCTATATAACTACTACCGTCCACTTCATATGTATATACTGTATTCTAGTCATGGTTCATCCTAAATAATTTATAAACTTAAAAATCTGAATTATGTATGAATTGTTTTTCATTATTGCTAGATATTATTACTGCACTGTTGGAACTAGAAACACAAACATTGAGCTGCACCTGCGACAACATCTGCAAGTCTGTGTATGCGACCAATAAACCTCGGTTTGTTGTGCTCAGAAACCCCCACATACCAGTAGAAGCCACATCCATTCCATCTTCTCCTACCTGACGAGAGTCTGGTTGTGCAGGTCCCAGACGGCGATGTTCCCATCGCTGCAACAGGAGAAACAGACCTTGGCGTCTGGGGAGATGGCGAGGGCGTAGCAGGCCGGGGCGGAAGACGTCAGCTCAGCCTTGATACGAGGCGTCTGGGAGGCCAGATCCCAGATGGTTAAAGTACTGGCCTCTCCTCCTACGATGAGGGTACGACCGTCGGGGAGCAGCTTACAGGAACGGATGTAGTTATCCCTGTTCTGGTAGACAGAGGGAACAGACTAATCAATACATCCTTTAGATCAGGATCAGGCCTGAGGTTCTAGCCACAGACAGACAGACAGACAGACAGACAGACAGACAGACAGACAGACAACAGGACAGACAGACAGACAGACAGACAGACAGACAGACAACAGGACAGACAGACAGACAGACAGACACAGACAGACAGACAGACAGACAGACAGACAGACAGACAGACACAGACAGACAGACACAGACAGACACAGACAGACAGACAGACAGACAGACAGACAGACAGACTGACAGACAGACAGACAGACTGACAGACAGACAACAGGACAGACAGACAGACAGACAGACAGACAGACAATAGGACAGACAGAGAGACAGACAGACAGAGACAGACAGACAGAGACAGACAGACAGAGACAGACAGACAACAGGACAGACAGACAACAGGACAGACAGAGAGACAGACAGACAGAGACAGACAGACAGAGACAGACAGACAACAGGACAGACAGACAGACAGAGACAGACAACAGGACAGACAGACAGACAGACAGACAACAGGACAGACAACATGACAGACAGACAGACAGAGACAGACAACAGGACAGACAGACAGACAGACAGACAGACAACAGGACAGACAGACAGACAACAGGACAGACAGACAGACAGCCAGTCAGACAGACAGACAACAGGACAGACAGACAGACAGAGACAGACAGACAGAGACAGACAACAGGACAGACAGACAGACAGACAGACAGAGACAGACAGACAGACAGACAGACAGAGAGACAGAGAGTCAGAGAGTCAGACGGAGAGTCAGACAGACAGACAGACGGAACATTCATTGTATTTCTACCATCGTAGTAAACATATCTAGACTGCAGCAGTGAAAAGTGGTGCTGTTTGGTTGGTTGTTAAGGCCATGTTAAGGTCAAGGGTTCCATTCCCACTCAAGGATCACACTCTGTGTCCTGGCTAAATTCCCAATCTGGCCCTCAACCATCACGGTCACCTAATAATCCCCAGTTTACAATTGGCTCATTCATCCCCCTCCTCTCCCCTGTAACTATTCCCCAGGTCGTTGCTGCAAATGAGAACGTGTTCTCAGTCAACTTACCTGGTAAAATAACAGATAAATAAAATAAAAATACACAAACTAAAACGACTTAGATCAAAGTAAACAAGTGAAGTAGTAGCAACAACAGCAGTATTAAGATATTCCATAGTATTATATAGTATAATATAGTATTATATAGTTTAATATAGTATTATATAGTATTATATAGTATTATATAGTATTATATAGTATTATATAGTTTTATATAGTTTTATATAGTATTATATAGTATAATATTGTCCTCACCAGACAGTCTAGTTGGGAGACAGGACTCTTGTTGACTGGCTGGTGTCCCAGATATTATATAGTATTATATAGTATTATATAGTATAATATTGTCCTCACCAGACAGTCTAGTAGAGAGACAGGACTCTTGTTGACTGGCTGGTGTCCTAGATATTCCATAGTATTATATAGTATTATATAGTATAATATTGTCCTCACCAGACAGTCTAGTAGAGAGACAGGACTTGTTGACTGGCTGGTTCCCTAGATATTCCACAGTATTATATAGTATTATATAGTATAATATTGTCCTCACCAGACAGTCTAGTAGAGAGACAGGACTCTTGTTGACTGGCTGGTGTCCTAGATATTCCATAGTATTATATAGTATTATATAGTATAATATAGTATTATATAGTATAATATTGTCCTCACCAGACAGTCTAGTTGTGACACAGGGCTCTTGTTGACTGGCTGGTGTCCTAGATATTCCATAGTATTATATAGTATTATATAGTATAATATAGTTTTATATAGTATAATATAGTATTATATAGTATAATATTGTCCTCACCAGACAGTCGAGTTGTGACACAGGACTCTTGTTGACTGGCTGGTGTCCTAGATATTCCATAGTATTATATAGTATTATATAGTATAATATTGTCCTCACCAGACAGTCGAGTTGTGACACAGGGCTCTTGCTGCCCGGCTGGCTGATGTCCCAGATATTATATAGTATTATATAGTATAATATTGTCCTCACCAGACAGTCTAGTTGTGACACAGGGCTCTTGCTGCCCGGCTGGCTGATGTCCCAGATATTATATAGTATTATATAGTATAATATTGTCCTCACCAGACAGTCTAGTTGTGACACAGGACTCTTGCTGCCCGGCTGGCTGATGTCCCAGATATTATATAGTATTATATAGTATAATATTGTCCTCACCAGACAGTCTAGTTGTGACACAGGACTCTTGCTGCCCGGCTGGCTGATGTCCCAGATATTATATAGTATTATATAGTATAATATTGTCCTCACCAGACAGTCTAGTTGTGACACAGGGCTCTTGCTGCCCGGCTGGCTGATGTCCCAGATATTATATAGTATTATATAGTATTATATAGTATAATATTGTCCTCACCAGACAGTCTAGTAGAGAGACAGGACTCTTGTTGACTGGCTGGTGTCCTAGATATTCCATAGTATTATATAGTATTATATAGTATAATATTGTCCTCACCAGACAGTCGAGTTGTGACACAGGGCTCTTGCTGCCCGGCTGGCTGATGTCCCAGATCTTGACACAGCCCTTCCCTCCCGTGTAGACGTGTCTGGTTGGATTGGAGATGGTGACGGCACACACCACCTCGCCGTGGCTCAGCGTGTTGATCTGGCGGGCGTGCCGGGGGATCCCCGGGCCTATCAGGGCGTCCGGAGGGAACGGCACCGGCTGCATCTGGCCGTCCGCACTCACGTGGAAGGAGTAGGCTCTGGCGGATGAGACACAGGCTCTCGTTAGTACTGCTGGGTAGTGTTCATTTGGTACCAAATGGAAGAAAACGGACTGAAACAGGAAGGGACTCCCTGGAGTTATCTAATAACAAACACTCATTTTAGCTTTCCTTTGCAAGAGGTTTTGTTACGGTAATGAACATGACCCCGATGATTGTTATTCTAAGAGATAAGTAGTGTAGGACTGAAGGACTTCATCTAAGACAGACAGAGAGGCAGACAGGGAGAGAGAGAAACAGACAGGGAGAGAGCGAGCGAGAATGAAAGAGAGACCGACAGAGAAAGACAGAGAGACAATCAGGACAGAGAGACAATCAGGACAGAGAGACAATCAGCCAGAGAGCCAGAGAGAGAGAGAGACAGACAGGGAGAGAGCGAGCGAGAATGAAAGAGAGACAGACAGAGAAAGACAGAGAGACAATCAGGACAGAGAGACAGTCAGCCAGAGAGCCAGAGAGAGAGAGACAGACAGGGAGAGAGCGAGCGAGAATGAAAGAGAGACAGACAGAGAAAGACAGAGAGACAATCAGGACAGAGAGACAGTCAGCCAGAGAGCCAGAGAGAGAGAGAGACAGACAGGGAGAGAGCGAGCGAGAATGAAAGAGAGACAGACAGAGAAAGACAGAGAGACAATCAAACAGAGAGACAGTCAGCCAGAGAGCCAGAGAGAGCGACAGACAGAGAGACAGTCAGCCAGAGAGCCAGAGAGACAGACAGAGAGACAGTCAGCCAGAGAGCCAGAGAGACAGACAGAGAGACAGTCAGCCAGAGAGCCAGAGAGACAGACAGAGAGACAGTCAGCCAGAGAGAGAGACAGACAGACTAAGAGCAGAACCCAGAGCGTGTAAGGTACTTACGGTTTCCCTCCAGATATGGAGGTGTGACTGGCTGGAAGACCTGGTCTCATGTGAGGATGAGGATCAAAACCCTGCAACAGAACAACACAACATGACCTACACAACATGCTACTTACATAACATACCGAGGAGCCTTGCGGAGAAGCAGGAGTCCCTACATGGAAAGCCTGGTGAAGTCAATGATACAAAGTAGATAGAGGTGGGTGGAAACCCTGTTCAAATCGGTAACCCCTAGCAACACGTCAAACCAATCAAATGCCTTGCGTGGGCGGAGCTCCAAAGGTGCCCACTCATAATGTGTTCAAACAGAGAAGGTGTGTTGCCTTCATCAGATGGATGTTGGGTATAGACCTCATCAGATGGATGTTGGGTATAGACCTCATCAGATGGATGTTGGGTACAGACCTCATCAGATGGATGTTGGGTATAGACCTCAACAGATGGATGTTGGGTATAGACCTCATCAGATGGATGTTGGGTATAGATCTCATCAGATGGATGTTGGGTATAGACCTCATCAGATGGATGTTGGCTATAGACCTCATCAGATGGATGTTGGGTATAGACCTCATCAGATGGATGTTGGGTACAGACCTCATCAGATGGATGTTGGGTATAGATCTCATCAGATGGATGTTGAGTATAGACCTCATCAGATGGATGTTGGGTATAGACCTCATCAACTGGATGTTGGGTATATACCTCATCAGATGGATGTTGGGTATAGACCTCATCAGATGGATGTTGGGTATAGACCTCATCAACTGGATGTTGGGTATAGACCTCATCAACTGGATGTTGGGTATAGACCTCATCAGATGGATGTTGGGTATAGACCTCATCAGATGGATGTTGGGTATAGACCTCATCAGATGGATGTTGGGTATAGACCTCATCAACTGGATGTTGGGTATAGACCTCATCAACTGGATGTTGGGTATATACCTCATCAGATGGATGTTGGGTATAGACCTCATCAGATGGATGTTGGGTATAGACCTCATCAGATGGATGTTGGCTATAGATCTCATCAGGTGGATGTTGGGTATAGACCTCGTCAGATGGATGTTGGGTACAGACCTCATCAGATGGATGTTGGGTACAGACCTCATCAACTGGATGTTGGGTATAGACCTCATCAACTGGATGTTGGGTATAGACCTCATCAGCTGGATGTTGGGTATAGACCTCATCAGATGGATGTTGGGTATAGACCTCATCAGATGGATGTTGGGTATAGACCTCATCAACTGGATGTTGGGTATAGACCTCATCAGATGGATGTTGGGTATAGACCTCATCAGATGGATGTTGGGTATAGACCTCATCAACTGGATGTTGGGTATAGACCTCATCAGATGGATGTTGGGTATAGACCTCATCAGATGGATGTTGGGTATAGACCTCATCAGATGGATGTTGGGTACAGACCAACTTCTGGATAGTTTTGCCTGCAGGGTTTCTTCCATTTTCTGCAATGTTGCAAACTAGCATACGTAGCAACTCTCCAAAATGTTTCCTATGTGGTCGTAAAACAGTGACGAACATAACATAATGCTTCTACGGGCTTTTGGGTGGGAGGGTTCTTGACAGGTAACATCCCCCAAAAAACGTAGCTGCTGGAATCTAACATTTTTAGCTAAAACAAAATTCTCCACACCTCCAAAAAAGGAGGCGCGATTTTAGAGATTTTAGCAACATGCGACTACCTATAGTAAACACCTCTACGATTAACTCACTAATACCTCTACGATTAACTCACTAACACCTCTACGATTAACTCACTAATACCTCTACGATTAACTCACTAATACCTCTACGATTAACTCACTAATACCTCTACGATTAACTCACTAACACCTCTACGATTAACTCACTAACACCTCTACGATTAACTCACTAATACCTCTACGATTAACTCACTAACACCTCTACGATTAACTCACTAATACCTCTACGATTAACTCACTAACACCTCTACGATTAACTCACTAACACCTCTACGATTAACTCACTAATACCTCTACGATTAACTCACTAATACCTCTACGATTAACTCACTAACACCTCTACGATTAACTCACTAACACCTCTACGATTAACTCACTAATACCTCTACGATTAACTCACTAACACCTCTACGATTAACTCACTAACACCTCTACGATTAACTCACTAACACCTCTACGATTAACTCACTAACACCTCTACGATTAACTCACTAACACCTCTACGATTAACTCACTAACACCTCTACGATTAACTCACTAACACCTCTACGATTAACTCACTAACACCTCTACGATTAACTCACTAACACCTCTACGATTAACTCACTAACACCTCTACGATTAACTCACTAACACCTCTACGATTAACTCACTAACACCTCTACGATTAACTCACTAACACCTCTACGATTAACTCACTAACACCTCTACGATTAACTCACTAACACCTCTACGGTTAACTCACTAACACCTCTACGATTAACTCACTAACACCTCTACGATTAACTCACTAACACCTCTACGATTAACTCACTAACACCTCTACGATTAACTCACTAATACCTCTACGATTAACTCACTAATACCTCTACGATTAACTCACTAACACCTCTACGATTAACTCACTAACACCTCTACGATTAACTCACTAACACCTCTACGATTAACTCACTAACACCTCTACGATTAACTCACTAACACCTCTACGATTAACTCACTAACACCTCTACGATTAACTCACTAACACCTCTACGATTAACTCACTAACACCTCTACGATTAACTCACTAACACCTCTACGATTAACTCACTAACACCTCTACGATTAACTCACTAACACCTCTACGATTAACTCACTAACACCTCTACGATTAACTCACTAACACCTCTACGATTAACTCACTAACACCTCTACGATTAACTCACTAACACCTCTACGATTAACTCACTAACACCTCTACGATTAACTCACTAACACCTCTACGATTAACTCACTAACACCTCTACGGTTAACTCACTAACACCTCTACGATTAACTCACTAACACCTCTACGATTAACTCACTAACACCTCTACGATTAACTCACTAATACCTCTACGATTAACTCACTAACACCTCTACGATTAACTCACTAACACCTCTACGATTAACTCACTAATACCTCTACGATTAACTCACTAACACCTCTACGATTAACTCACTAACACCTCTACGATTAACTCACTAACACCTCTACGATTAACTCACTAACACCTCTACGATTAACTCACTAACACCTCTACGATTAACTCACTAACACCTCTACGATTAACTCACTAACACCTCTACGATTAACTCACTAACACCTCTACGATTAACTCACTAACACCTCTACGATTAACTCACTAACACCTCTACGATTAACTCACTAACACCTCTACGATTAACTCACTAACACCTCTACGATTAACTCACTAACACCTCTACGATTAACTCACTAACACCTCTACGATTAACTCACTAACACCTCTACGATTAACTCACTAATACCTCTACGATTAACTCACTAATACCTCTACGATTAACTCACTAATACCTCTACGATTAACTCACTAATACCTCTACGATTAACTCACTAACACCTCTACGATTAACTCACTAACACCTCTACGATTAACTCACTAATACCTCTACGATTAACTCACTAATACCTCTACGATTAACTCACTAACACCTCTACGATTAACTCACTAACACCTCTACGATTAACTCACTAACACCTCTACGATTAACTCACTAATACCTCTACGGTTAACTCACTAATACCTCTACGGTTAACTCACTAACACCTCTACGATTAACTCACTAACACCTCTACGATTAACTCACTAACACCTCTACGATTAACTCACTAATACCTCTACGATTAACTCACTAATACCTCTACGATTAACTCACTAACACCTCTACGATTAACTCACTAATACCTCTACGATTAACTCACTAATACCTCTACGATTAACTCACTAACACCTCTACGATTAACTCACTAACACCTCTACGATTAACTCACTAATACCTCTACGATTAACTCACTAATACCTCTACGATTAACTCACTAACACCTCTACGATTAACTCACTAATACCTCTACGATTAACTCACTAATACCTCTACGATTAACTCACTAACACCTCTACGATTAACTCACTAACACCTCTACGATTAACTCACTAACACCTCTACGATTAACTCACTAATACCTCTACGATTAACTCACTAATACCTCTACGATTAACTCACTAACACCTCTACGATTAACTCACTAATACCTCTACGATTAACTCACTAATACCTCTACGATTAACTCACTAACACCTCTACGATTAACTCACTAACACCTCTACGATTAACTCACTAATACCTCTACGATTAACTCACTAATACCTCTACGATTAACTCACTAACACCTCTACGATTAACTCACTAATACCTCTACGATTAACTCACACAAACCCACCCCGAGATAGATACGACCGCTAGTTATCCGCGGCGTGTAGTATATCTCACCATGGGTGATCGTCCGTACGCGGCGGCGGCGGCAACGCTCATCTGAGGAGAGATGTGTAGCCCGGCGTAGACACCAGGGCTGGTCAGACCTCCGTTCATCTCATGGTGGTGACCCATCATAACGAAGGGAGGGTACAGGGGAGTCCTCAGGGCTGGGGCCGCTGGAGAGGAGAATTACCATCATATTACTGTTGATGTGATGAAAATACAGTATATTTGGCAAATATATAATGTCATGCCAATAAAGCACTGAAAATGAACCGAGGTGAAGAGAAACAAAAGATAGAAGTAGAGACACAGAGAGGTGGGACACATTACTATTAAATACACCCAGGTCACAGCAGAGGACACATTACTATTTAATACACCCAGGTCACAGCAGAGGACACATTACTATTAAATACACCCAGGTCACAGCAGAGGACAGAGGACACATTACTATTTAATACACCCAGGTCACAGCAGAGGACACATTACTATTAAATACACCCAGGTCACAGCAGAGGACACATTACTATTAAATACACCCAGGTCACAGCAGAGGACACATTACTATTTAATACACCCAGGTCACAGCAGAGGACACATTAGTATTAAATACACCCAGGTCACAGCAGAGGACACATTACTATTTAATACACCCAGGTCACAGCAGAGGACACATTACTATTAAATACACCCAGGTCACAGCAGAGGACACATTACTATTAAATACACCCAGGTCACAGCAGAGGACACATTACTATTAAATACACCCAGGTCACAGCAGAGGACACATTACTATTAAATACACCCAGGTCACAGCAGAGGACACATTACTATTTAATACACCCAGGTCACAGCAGAGGACACATTACTATTAAATACACCCAGGTCACAGCAGAGGACACATTACTATTAAATACACCCAGGTCACAGCAGAGGACACATTACTATTAAATACACCCAGGTCACAGCAGAGGACACATTACTATTTAATACACCCAGGTCACAGCAGAAGACAGAGGACACATTACTATTAAATACACCCAGGTCACAGCAGAGGACACATTACTATTAAATACACCCAGGTCACAGCAGAGGACACATTACTATTAAATACACCCAGGTCACAGCAGAGGACACATTACTATTAAATACACACAGGTCACAGCGGACCTAACTAGGCAAGTAAGTTAAGAACATAGCGGTACCTATGGAGACTCCACACAGACACAGTGTTGACATGCTGCTCCAGAACCCGAACTGTTCTTCCTTCAGACTCCAGACTCCACACAGACACAGGGTGTTGACATGCTGCTCCAGAGCCAGAACTGTTCTTCCTTCAGACTCCAGACTCCACACAGACACAGGGTGTTGATATGCTTCTCCAGAACCAGAACTGTTCTTCCTTCAGACTCCAGACTCTACACAGACACAGGGTGTTGACATGCTGCTCCAGAGCCAGTACTGTTCTTCCTTCAGACTCCAGACTCTACACAGACACAGTGTTGACATGCTGCTCCAGAACCAGACCTGTTCTTCCTTCAGACTCCAGACTCTACACAGACACAGGGTGTTGACATGCTGCCCCAGAGCCAGTACTGTTCTTCCTTCAGACTCCAGGCTCCACACAGACACAGGGTGTTGACATGCTGCTCCAGAGCCAGAACTGTTCTTCCTTCAGACTCCAGACTCTACACAGACACAGGGTGTTGACATGCTGCTCCAGAACCAGAACTGTTCTTCCTTCAGACTCCAGACTCTACACAGACACAGTGTGTTGACATGCTGCTCCAGAGCCAGTACTGTTCTTCCTTCAGACTCCAGACTCTACACAGACACAGTGTGTTGACATGCTGCCCCAGAGCCAGTACTGTTCTTCCTTCAGACAAGCATGTGTCAAAACTTTGTTCATTTGCACAATGTCTCTCGTTCATATTCGCTTGTAAAACTCACCAAAATGACATTCGGTAGCTCCTACCTATATATGTAGAACTTTATGAGCTGGACTGCTTGTCTTTGCAATAAGATCTTTTTTGTTTGCCAACATTATAATATTTAGTAAGCCTCCACCGAAACTTGTGCTAATATTGTTAACATTTTGGGTAATAGACTACTTTTGACCAAAGCTCTATGGGCCTAATTAAAAGTAGTGCACTAGATGGGGCAGTGGGTTGCATTTGGGACGAATGGCAGAGATTGCCAGTGAGAGTGCAGTACTAACCCAGAGCGTCCAAGCCAGGGGGTTTGCCCAGGATGGGCCGCAGCCCAGGAGTGGTGGAGGTGCCAGGGGTGGGGGCGTCGCTACGAGGGGTGGGAGTGGTCGACTTCAGGCCTGGCATTGATGACTTGTCATTCTGCACAAGAAGAGAGAGACGGAGGGACAGAGAGAGAGGAAGACGGAGGGAGAGGGATAGATAGAGAAACGGAGAGAGATAGAGATTAACAAATGTGGGAACGCCAACTGCATTGCAGTCACTCTTCAGTGGCTTTAGCCATAACTGTCTGTGTCCCCTGCTCCTGTCTGTGTCCCTGCTCCTGTCTGTGTCCCCTGCTCCTGTCTGTGTCCCCTGCTCCTGTCTGTGTCCCTGCTCCTGTCTGTGTCCCTGCTCCTGTCTGTGTCCCTTGCTCCTGTCTGTGTCCCCTGCTCCTGTCTGTGCCCCTGTCCTGTCTGTGTCCCTGTCCTGTCTGTGTCCCCTGCTCCTGTCTGTGTCCCTTCTCCTGTCTGTGTCCCTGCTCCTGTCTGTGTCCCCTGCTCCTGTCTGTGTCCCTTCTCCTGTCTGTGTCCCTGCTCCTGTCTGTGTCCCCTGTCCTGTCTGTGTCTCCTGCTCCTGTCTGTGTCCCTGCTCCTGTCTGTGTCCCTGCTCCTGTCTGTGTCCCCTGCTCCTGTCTGTGTCCCCTGCTCCTGTCTGTGTCCCCTGCTCCTGTCTGTGTCCCCTGCTCCTGTCTGTGTCCCCTGCTCCTGTCTGTGTCCCCTGCTCCTGTCTGTGTCCCTGCTCCTGTCTGTGTCCCCTGCTCCTGTCTGTGTCCCTTGCTCCTGTCTGTGTCCCTTGCTCCTGTCTGTGTCCCTGCTCCTGTCTGTGTCCCTGCTCCTGTCTGTGCCCCTGTCCTGTCCGTGTCCCCTGCTCCTGTCCGTGTCCCCTGCTCCTGTCCGTGTCCCCTGCTCCTGTCCGTGTCCCCTGCTCCTGTCCGTGTCCCCTGCTCCTGTCCGTGGCCCTGCTCCTGTCTGTGGCCCTGCTCCTGTCTGTGTCCCTTCTCCTGTCTGTGTCCCCTGCTCCTGTCTGTGTCCCCTGCTCCTGTCTGTGTCCCCTGCTCCTGTCTGTGTCCCCTGCTCCTGTCTGTGTCCCTGCTCCTGTCTGTGTCCCTTCTCCTGTCTGTGTCCCTTCTCCTGTCTGTGTCCCTGCTCCTGTCTGTGTCCCTGCTCCTGTCTGTGTCCCTGCTCCTGTCTGTGTCCCTGCTCCTGTCTGTGTCCCTGTTCCTGGCTGTGTCCCTGCTCCTGGCTGTGTCCCTGCTCCTGTCTGTTTCCCTGTCCTGTCTGTGTCCCTGCTCCTGTCTGTTTCCCTGCTCCTGTCTGTGTCCCTGCTCCTGTCTGTGTCCCTGCTCCTGTCTGTGTCCCTTCTCCTGTCTGTGTCCCTGCTCCTGTCTGTGTCCCTGCTCCTGTCTGTGTCCCTGCTCCTGTCTGTGTCCCTGCTCCTGTCTGTGTCCCCTGCTCCTGTCTGTGTCCCTGTCCTGTCTGTGTCCCTGCTCCTGTCTGTGTCCCTGCTCCTGTCTGTGTCCCTTCTCCTGTCTGTGTCCCCTGCTCTTGTCTGTGTCCCCTGCTCCTGTCTGTGTCCCCTGCTCTTGTCTGTGTCCCCTGCTCCTGTCTGTGTCCCCTGCTCCTGTCTGTGTCCCTGCTCCTGTCTGTGTCCCTGCTCCCGTCTGTGTCCCTGCTCCTGTCTGTGTCCCTGTCTGTGTCCCTGCTCCTGTCTGTGTCCCTGTCTGTGTCCCTGCTCCTGTCTGTGCCCCTGCTCCTGTCTGTGTCCCCTGCTCCTGTCTGTGTCCCCTGCTCCTGTCTGTGTCCCCTGCTCCTGTCTGTGTCCCTGCTCCTGTCTGTGTCCCCTGCTCCTGTCTGTGTCCCTACTCCTGTCTGTGTCCCTTCTCCTGTCTGTGTCCCTGCTCCTGTCTGTGTCCCTGCTCCTGTCTGTGTCCCCTGCTCCTGTCTGTGTCCCCTGCTCCTGTCTGTGTCCCTGCTCCTGTCTGTCCCTGCTCCTGTCTGTCCCTGCTCCTGTCTGTGTCCCTGCTCCTGTCTGTGTCCCCTGCTCCTGTCTGTGTCCCTACTCCTGTCTGTGTCCCTTCTCCTGTCTGTGTCGCTGCTCCTGTCTGTGTCCCTGCTCCTGTCTGTGTCCCCTGCTCCTGTCTGTGTCCCTGCTCCCGCCTGTGTCCCTGTCCTGTCTGTGTCCCTGCTCCTGTCTGTGTCCCTGCTCCTGTCTGTGTCCCCTGCTCCTGTCTGTGTCCCTGCTCCTGTCTGTGTCCCTGCTCCTGTCTGTGTCCCCTGCTCCTGTCTGTGTCCCTGCTCCTGTCTGTGTCCCCTGCTCCTGTCTGTGTCCCCTGCTCCTGTCTGTGTCCCCTGCTCCTGTCTGTTTCCCTGCTCCTGTCTGTTTCCCTGCTCCTGTCTGTGTCCCCTGCTCCTGTCTGTGTCCCTTCTCCTGTCTATGTCCCTGCTCCTGTCTGTGTCCCCTGCTCCTGTCTGTGTCCTTTGCTCCTGTCTGTGTCCCCTGCTCCTGTCTGTGTCCCTGCTCCTGTCTGTGTCCCTTCTCCTGTCTGTGTCCCCTGCTCCTGTCTGTGTCCCTGCTCCTGTCTATGTCCCCTGCTCCTGTCTGTGTCCCTGCTCCTGTCTATGTCCCCTGCTCCTGTCTATGTCCCCTGCTCCTGTCTGTGTCCCCTGCTCCTCTCTGTGTCCCTACTCCTGTCTATGTCCCCTGCTCCTGTCTGTGTCCCTGCTCCTGTCTATGTCCCCTGCTCCTGTCTGTGTCCCCTGCTCCTGTCTGTGTCCCCTGCTCCTGTCTGTGTCCCCTGCTCCTGTCTGTGTCCCTGCTCCTGTCTGTGTCCCCTGCTCCTGTCTGTGTCCCTGCTCCTGTCTGTGTCCCTGCTCCTGTCTGTGTCCCTGCTCCTGTCTTCTAGTTACTGTAGAATCAGTCAGCTTCTCTGTCTCTAACAGCTCACTGGATTTAACTAACCCAACATGTCATACTTATATATTTCTGCCCTGTGAACAGAGTAATATTTGGGATTCCATTAGGGTCTTGGTTAAACGTAGTGCCCTAAACAGGGAATTTGATTCCATTAGGGTCTTGGTTAAACGTAGTGCCCTAAACAGGGAATTTGATTCCATTAGGGTCTTGGTTAAACGTAGTGCCCTAAACAGGGAATTTGATTCCATTAGGGTCTTGGTGAAACGTAGTGCCCTAAACAGGGAATTTGATTCCATTAGCGTCTTGGTGAAACGTAGTGCCCTAAACAGGGAATTTGATTCCATTAGCGTCTTGGTTAAACGTAGTGCCCTAAACAAGGAATTTGATTCCATCCGTGCTTCTACACCTGCATTGCTTGATGTTTGGGGTTTTATGCTGGGTTTATGTACAGCACTTTGAGATATCAGCTGATGTAAGAAGGTCTATATTTATTTATTTATTTTACCGTTATTTTACCAGGTAAGTTGACTGAGAACACGTTCTCATTTGCAGCAACGACCTGGGGAATAGTTACAGGGGAGAGGAGGGGGATGAATGAGCCAATTTGTAAACTGTATGATTTGTAAATACATTTGATTTTGATTTGGGAACCAGTTTAGAGCAAAGCAGTGAGGGAGGGAGAGCAGGCTTAATCTCTAGTGTAACTAACAGGGTTTTAATGCATAGCAGTTTCTAAACTCTGTAAGGACTATGGTGGTCGTCACAACTACATTATCATCACTGAATCCTCACATAGTTCCCTTTCCAGTTTCATAGCTCTCTCGTCTCACACACACACACACACACACACACACACACACACACACACACACACACACACACACACACACACACACACACACACACACACACACACACACGTTCTTTACATGGTTTTCCTTGTTCTTGGAGGAAGGCGTGCTGCTGGACGACGCTACAGAGGCGGGGCTGGTGGGCGTGTCCTTCTGGGGGCGGGGCTTACCGATGCTGTTCCCCTCGGGCGAGTGGGCGGGGCTAGCCCGAGGGGTAGCGGGGTCCTGAAGTAAACAGACAAACAATCACTCTGAGAACACGCCTATGGTAACTACGGTAATGCACTTACAGGACAAACCACGCCCACTGACCTCCAGCAACCACACCCCTTATTGTACTAAGTCACTGAGACGTGCCGGGATACAGTACAGCTGAAGTCAGAAGTTTACATACAACTTAGCCAAATACATTTAAACTCAGTTTTTCACAATTCCTGACATTTATTCTAGTAAAAATTCCCTGTCTTAGGTCAGTTAGGATCACCACTTTATTTTAAGAATGTGAAATGTCAGAATAATAGTAGAGAGAATGATTTATTTCAGCTTTTATTTCTTCACATTCCCAGTGGGTCAGAAGTTTACATACACTCAATTAGTATTTGGTAGAATTGCCTTTAAATTGTTTAACGTGGGTCAAATGTTTCGGGTAGCCTTCCACAAACTTCCCACAATAAATTGGGTGAATTTTGGCCCATTCCTCCTGACAGAGCTGGTGTAACTGAGTCAGGTTTGTAGGCCTCCTTGCTCGCACACGCTTTTTCAGTTCTGCCCACAAATTGCCTATAGGATTGAGGTCAGGACTTTTGATGGCCACTCCAATACCTTGACTTTGTTGTCCTTAAGCCATTTTGCCACAACTTTGGAAGTATGCTTGGGGTCATTGTCCATTTGGAAGACCCATTTGTGACCAAGCTTTAACTTCCTGACTGAGGTCTTGAGATGTTGCTTCAATATATCCACATAATGTTCCTGCCTCATGATACCATCTATTTTGTGAAGAGCACCAGTCCCTCCTGCAGCAAAGCACCCCCACAACATGATGCTGCCACCCCCGTGCTTCACGGTTGGGATGTTCTTCGGCTTGCAAGCCTCCCCCTTTTCCCTCCGTAAAGGATGGTTTTGTTCTCTTTTAACATAAATATATGCCTTATAGAAGTAGGACATGTTGATCACAAAACATAGCGTGACTGCAGAAAAGCTGTTGTTAATCTAGGGGTGTCGACTGTACAAACCACAAGGTTGAGACAAGATGGAAAAATGCTGAATAACAAGAAAACAGGAACTGAGGAATGTGTCATTATGGCCAAACAGTTCTATTTTTGTTTCATCAGACCAGAGGACATTTCTCCAAAAAGTATGATCTTTGTCCCCATGTGCAGTTGCAAACCGTAGTCTGGCTTTTTAATGGCGGTTTTGGAGCAGTGGCTTCTTCCTTGCTGAGTGGCCTTTCAGGTTATGTCGATATATGACTCGTTTCACTGTGGATATAGATACTTTTGTACCCGTTTCCTCCAGCATCTTCACAAGGTCCTTTGCTGTTGTTCTGGGATTGATTTGCACTTTTCACACCAAAGTACGTTCTTCTCTAGGAGACAGAACGCATCTCCTTCCTGAGCGGTATGACGGCTGCGTGGTCCCATGGTGTTTATACTTGCGTACTATTGTTTGTACAGATGAACGTGGTACCTTCAGGCGTTTGGAAATTGCTCCCAAGGATGAACCAGACTTGTGGAGGTCTACAATGTTGTTGTTATTAGTATAGACTACTGAGTATCACACCTGTATTAATACACCTGTATGTTGTTATTAGTATAGACTACTGAGTATCACACCTGTATTAATACACCTGTATGTTGTTATTAGTATAGACTACTGAGTATCACACCTGTATTAATACACCTGTATGTTGTTATTAGTATAGACTACTGAGTATCACACCTGTATTAATACACCTGTATGTTGTTATTAGTATAGACTACTGAGTATCACACCTGTATTAATACACCTGTATGTTGTTATTAGTATAGACTACTGAGTATCACACCTGTATTAATACACCTGTATGTTGTTATTAGTATAGACTACTGAGTATCACACCTGTATGTTGTTATTAGTATAGACTACTGAGTATCACACCTGTATTTATACACCTGTATGTTGTTATTAGTATAGACTACTGAGTATCACACCTGTATTAATACACCTGTATGTTGTTATTAGTATAGACTACTGAGTATCACACCTGTATTAATACACCTGTATGTTGTTATTAGTATAGACTACTGAGTATCACACCTGTATTAATACACCTGTATGTTGTTATTAGTATAGACTACTGAGTATCACACCTGTATTAATACACCTGTATGTTGTTATTAGTATAGACTACTGAGTATCACACCTGTATTAATACACCTGTATGTTGTTATTAGTATAGACTACTGAGTATCACACCTGTATTTATACACCTGTATGTTGTTATTAGTGTAGACTACTGAGTATCACACCTGTATTAATACACCTGTATGTTGTTATTAGTATAGACTACTGAGTATCACACCTGTATTAATACACCTGTATGTTGTTATTAGTATAGACTACTGAGTATCACACCTGTATCAATACACCTGTGTGTTGTTATTAGTATAGACTACTGAGTATTACACCTGTATTAATACACCTGTATGTTGTTATTAGTATAGACTACTGAGTATCACACCTGTATTAATACACCTGTATGTTGTTATTAGTATAGACTACTGAGTATCACACCTGTATTAATACACCTGTATGTTGTTATTAGTATAGACTACTGAGTATCACACCTGTATTAATACACCTGTATGTTGTTATTAGTATAGACTACTGAGTATCACACCTGTATGTTGTTATTAGTATAGACTACTGAGTATCACACCTGTATTAATACACCTGTATGTTGTTATTAGTATAGACTACTGAGTATCACACCTGTATTTATACACCTGTATGTTGTTATTAGTATAGACTACTGAGTATCACACCTGTATTAATACACCTGTATGTTGTTATTAGTATAGACTACTGAGTATCACACCTGTATTAATACACCTGTATGTTGTTATTAGTATAGACTACTGAGTATCACACCTGTATTAATACACCTGTATGTTGTTATTAGTATAGACTACTGAGTATCACACCTGTATTAATACACCTGTATGTTGTTATTAGTATAGACTACTGAGTATCACACCTGTATTAATACACCTGTATGTTGTTATTAGTATAGACTACTGAGTATCACACCTGTATTTATACACCTGTATGTTGTTATTAGTATAGACTACTGAGTATCACACCTGTATTTATACACCTGTATGTTGTTATTAGTATAGACTACTGAGTATCACACCTGTATTAATACACCTGTATGTTGTTATTAGTATAGACTACTGAGTATCACACCTGTATTAATACACCTGTATGTTGTTATTAGTATAGACTACTGAGTATCACACCTGTATGTTGTTATTAGTATAGACTACTGAGTATCACACCTGTATTTATACACCTGTATGTTGTTATTAGTATAGACTACTGAGTATCACACCTGTATTAATACACCTGTATGTTGTTATTAGTATAGACTACTGAGTATCACACCTGTATTAATACACCTGTATGTTGTTATTAGTATAGACTACTGAGTATCACACCTGTATGTTGTTATTAGTATAGACTACTGAGTATCACACCTGTATTTATACACCTGTATGTTGTTATTAGTATAGACTACTGAGTATCACACCTGTATTAATACACCTGTATGTTGTTATTAGTATAGACTACTGAGTATCACACCTGTATTAATACACCTGTATGTTGTTATTAGTATAGACTACTGAGTATCACACCTGTATTAATACACCTGTATGTTGTTATTAGTATAGACTACTGAGTATCACACCTGTATTAATACACCTGTATGTTGTTATTAGTATAGACTACTGAGTATCACACCTGTATTAATACACCTGTATGTTGTTATTAGTATAGACTACTGAGTATCACACCTGTATTTATACACCTGTATGTTGTTATTAGTGTAGACTACTGAGTATCACACCTGTATTAATACACCTGTATGTTGTTATTAGTATAGACTACTGAGTATCACACCTGTATTAATACACCTGTATGTTGTTATTAGTATAGACTACTGAGTATCACACCTGTATCAATACACCTGTGTGTTGTTATTAGTATAGACTACTGAGTATTACACCTGTATTAATACACCTGTATGTTGTTATTAGTATAGACTACTGAGTATCACACCTGTATTAATACACCTGTATGTTGTTATTAGTATAGACTACTGAGTATCACACCTGTATTAATACACCTGTATGTTGTTATTAGTATAGACTACTGAGTATCACACCTGTATTAATACACCTGTATGTTGTTATTAGTATAGACTACTGAGTATCACACCTGTATGTTGTTATTAGTATAGACTACTGAGTATCACACCTGTATTAATACACCTGTATGTTGTTATTAGTATAGACTACTGAGTATCACACCTGTATTTATACACCTGTATGTTGTTATTAGTATAGACTACTGAGTATCACACCTGTATTAATACACCTGTATGTTGTTATTAGTATAGACTACTGAGTATTACACCTGTATTAATACACCTGTATGTTGTTATTAGTATAGACTACTGAGTATCACACCTGTATTAATACACCTGTATGTTGTTATTAGTATAGACTACTGAGTATCACACCTGTATTAATACACCTGTATGTTGTTATTAGTATAGACTACTGAGTATCACACCTGTATTAATACACCTGTATGTTGTTATTAGTATAGACTACTGAGTATCACACCTGTATGTTGTTATTAGTATAGACTACTGAGTATCACACCTGTATTAATACACCTGTATGTTGTTATTAGTATAGACTACTGAGTATCACACCTGTATTTATACACCTGTATGTTGTTATTAGTATAGACTACTGAGTATCACACCTGTATTAATACACCTGTATGTTGTTATTAGTATAGACTACTGAGTATCACACCTGTATTAATACACCTGTATGTTGTTATTAGTATAGACTACTGAGTATCACACCTGTATTAATACACCTGTATGTTGTTATTAGTATAGACTACTGAGTATCACACCTGTATTAATACACCTGTATGTTGTTATTAGTATAGACTACTGAGTATCACACCTGTATTAATACACCTGTATGTTGTTATTAGTATAGACTACTGAGTATCACACCTGTATTAATACACCTGTATGTTGTTATTAGTATAGACTACTGAGTAATACACCTGTATTAATACACCTGTATGTTGTTATTAGTATAGACTACTGAGTATCACACCTGTATTAATACACCTGTATGTTGTTATTAGTATAGACTACTGAGTATCACACCTGTATTAATACACCTGTATGTTGTTATTAGTATAGACTACTGAGTAATACACCTGTATGTTGTTATTAGTATAGACTACTGAGTATTACACCTGTATTAATACACCTGTATGTTGTTATTAGTATAGACTACTGAGTAATACACCTGTATTAATACACCTGTATGTTGTTATTAGTATAGACTACTGAGTATCACACCTGTATTAATACACCTGTATGTTGTTATTAGTATAGACTACTGAGTATCACACCTGTATTAATACACCTGTATGTTGTTATTAGTATAGACTACTGAGTATCACACCTGTATTAATACACCTGTATGTTGTTATTAGTATAGACTACTGAGTATCACACCTGTATTAATACACCTGTATGTTGTTATTAGTATAGACTACTGAGTATCACACCTGTATTAATACACCTGTATGTTGTTATTAGTATAGACTACTGAGTATCACACCTGTATGTTGTTATTAGTATAGACTACTGAGTATCACACCTGTATTAATACACCTGTATGTTGTTATTAGTATAGACTACTGAGTATCACACCTGTATTAATACACCTGTATGTTGTTATTAGTATAGACTACTGAGTATCACACCTGTATTAATACACCTGTATGTTGTTATTAGTGTAGACTACTGAGTATCACACCTGTATTAATACACCTGTATGTTGTTATTAGTATAGACTACTGAGTATCACACCTGTATTAATACACCTGTATGTTGTTATTAGTATAGACTACTGAGTATCACACCTGTATTAATACACCTGTATGTTGTTATTAGTATAGACTACTGAGTATCACACCTGTATGTTGTTATTAGTATAGACTACTGAGTATCACACCTGTATTAATACACCTGTATGTTGTTATTAGTATAGACTACTGAGTATCACACCTGTATTAATACACCTGTATGTTATTAGTATAGACTACTGAGTATCACACCTGTATTAATACACCTGTATGTTGTTATTAGTATAGACTACTGAGTATCACACCTGTATGTTGTTATTAGTATAGACTACTGAGTATCACACCTGTATTAATACACCTGTATGTTGTTATTAGTATAGACTACTGAGTATCACACCTGTATTAATACACCTGTATGTTGTTATTAGTATAGACTACTGAGTATCACACCTGTATTAATACACCTGTATGTTGTTATTAGTATAGACTACTGAGTAATATACCTGTATTAATACACCTGTATGTTGTTATTAGTATAGACTACTGAGTATCACACCTGTAGTAATACACCTGTATGTTGTTATTAGTATAGACTACTGAGTATCACACCTGTAGTAATACACCTGTATGTTGTTATTAGTATAGACTACTGAGTATCACACCTGTAGTAATACACCTGTATGTTGTTATTAGTATAGACTACTGAGTCTCACACCTGTATTAATACACCTGTATGTTGTTATTAGTATAGACTACTGAGTATCACACCTGTATTAATACACCTGTATGTTGTTATTAGTATAGACTACTGAGTATCACACCTGTAATAATACACCTGTATGTTGTTATTAGTATAGACTACTGAGTATCACACCTGTATTAATACACCTGTATGTTGTTATTAGTATAGACTACTGAGTATCACACCTGTATTAATACACCTGTATGTTGTTATTAGTATAGACTACTGAGTATCACACCTGTATTAATACACCTGTATGTTATTAGTATAGACTACTGAGTATCACACCTGTATTAATACACCTGTATGTTGTTATTAGTATAGACTACTGAGTATCACACCTGTATTAATACACCTGTATGTTGTTATTAGTATAGACTACTGAGTATCACACCTGTATTAATACACCTGTATGTTGTTATTAGTATAGACTACTGAGTATCACACCTGTATTAATACACCTGTATGTTGTTATTAGTATAGACTACTGAGTATCACACCTGTATTAATACACCTGTATGTTGTTATTAGTATAGACTACTGAGTATCACACCTGTATTAATACACCTGTATGTTGTTATTAGTATAGACTACTGAGTATCACACCTGTATGTTGTTATTAGTATAGACTACTGAGTATCACACCTGTATTAATACACCTGTATGTTGTTATTAGTATAGACTACTGAGTATCACACCTGTATTAATACACCTGTATGTTGTTATTAGTATAGACTACTGAGTATCACACCTGTATTAATACACCTGTATGTTGTTATTAGTGTAGACTACTGAGTATCACACCTGTATTAATACACCTGTATGTTGTTATTAGTATAGACTACTGAGTATCACACCTGTATTAATACACCTGTATGTTGTTATTAGTATAGACTACTGAGTATCACACCTGTATTAATACACCTGTATGTTGTTATTAGTATAGACTACTGAGTATCACACCTGTATGTTGTTATTAGTATAGACTACTGAGTATCACACCTGTATTAATACACCTGTATGTTGTTATTAGTATAGACTACTGAGTATCACACCTGTATTAATACACCTGTATGTTATTAGTATAGACTACTGAGTATCACACCTGTATTAATACACCTGTATGTTGTTATTAGTATAGACTACTGAGTATCACACCTGTATGTTGTTATTAGTATAGACTACTGAGTATCACACCTGTATTAATACACCTGTATGTTGTTATTAGTATAGACTACTGAGTATCACACCTGTATTAATACACCTGTATGTTGTTATTAGTATAGACTACTGAGTATCACACCTGTATTAATACACCTGTATGTTGTTATTAGTATAGACTACTGAGTAATATACCTGTATTAATACACCTGTATGTTGTTATTAGTATAGACTACTGAGTATCACACCTGTAGTAATACACCTGTATGTTGTTATTAGTATAGACTACTGAGTATCACACCTGTAGTAATACACCTGTATGTTGTTATTAGTATAGACTACTGAGTATCACACCTGTAGTAATACACCTGTATGTTGTTATTAGTATAGACTACTGAGTCTCACACCTGTATTAATACACCTGTATGTTGTTATTAGTATAGACTACTGAGTATCACACCTGTATTAATACACCTGTATGTTGTTATTAGTATAGACTACTGAGTATCACACCTGTAATAATACACCTGTATGTTGTTATTAGTATAGACTACTGAGTATCACACCTGTATTAATACACCTGTATGTTGTTATTAGTATAGACTACTGAGTATCACACCTGTATTAATACACCTGTATGTTGTTATTAGTATAGACTACTGAGTATCACACCTGTATTAATACACCTGTATGTTATTAGTATAAACTACTGAGTATCACACCTGTATTAATACACCTGTATGTTGTTATTAGTATAGACTACTGAGTATCACACCTGTATTAATACACCTGTATGTTGTTATTAGTATAGACTACTGAGTATCACACCTGTATTAATACACCTGTATGTTGTTATTAGTATAGACTACTGAGTATCACACCTGTATTAATACACCTGTATGTTGTTATTAGTATAGACTACTGAGTATCACACCTGTATTAATACACCTGTATGTTGTTATTAGTATAGACTACTGAGTATCACACCTGTAATAATACACCTGTATGTTGTTATTAGTATAGACTACTGAGTATCACACCTGTATTAATACACCTGTATGTTGTTATTAGTATAGACTACTGAGTATCACACCTGTATTAATACACCTGTATGTTGTTATTAGTATAGACTACTGAGTATCACACCTGTATTAATACACCTGTATGTTATTATTAGTATAGACTACTGAGTACCACACCTGTATTGATACACCTGTATGTTGTTATTAGTATAGACTACTGAGTATCACACCTTTAGTAATACACCTGTATGTTGTTATTAGTATAGACTACTGAGTATCACACCTGTATTAATACACCTGTATGTTGTTATTAGTATAGACTACTGAGTATCACACCTGTATTAATACACCTGTATGTTGTTATTAGTATAGACTACTGAGTATCACACCTGTATTAATACACCTGTATGTTGTTATTAGTATAGACTACTGAGTATCACACCTGTATTAATACACCTGTATGTTGTTATTAGTATAGACTACTGAGTATCACACCTGTATTAATACACCTGTATGTTGTTATTAGTATAGACTACTGAGTATCACACCTGTATTAATACACCTGTATGTTGTTATTAGTATAGACTACTGAGTATCACACCTGTATTAATACACCTGTATGTTGTTATTAGTATAGACTACTGAGTATCACACCTGTATTAATACACCTGTATGTTGTTATTAGTATAGACTACTGAGTATCACACCTGTATTAATACACCTGTATGTTGTTATTAGTATAGACTACTGAGTATCACCTGTATTAATACACCTGTATGTTGTTATTAGTATAGACTACTGAGTATCACACCTGTATTAATACACCTGTATGTTGTTATTAGTATAGACTACTGAGTATCACACCTGTATTAATACACCTGTATGTTGTTATTAGTATAGACTACTGAGTATCACACCTGTATTAATACACCTGTATGTTGTTATTAGTATAGACTACTGAGTATCACACCTGTATTAATACACCTGTATGTTGTTATTAGTATAGACTACTGAGTATCACACCTGTATTAATACACCTGTATGTTGTTATTAGT
Organism: Salvelinus fontinalis; assembly: GCF_029448725.1. Taxonomy (NCBI): domain Eukaryota; kingdom Metazoa; phylum Chordata; class Actinopteri; order Salmoniformes; family Salmonidae; genus Salvelinus; species Salvelinus fontinalis. The sequence continues at coordinate 215,384 of NW_026600224.1, forward strand.
ATAGACTACTGAGTATCACACCTGTATTAATACACCTGTATGTTGCTATTAGTATAGACTACTGAGTATCACACCTGTATTAATACACCTGTATGTTGTTATTAGTATAGACTACTGAGTATCACACCTGTATTAATACACCTGTATGTTGTTATTAGTATAGACTACTGAGTATCACACCTGTATTAATACACCTGTATGTTGTTATTAGTATAGACTACTGAGTATCACACCTGTATTAATACACCTGTATGTTGTTATTAGTATAGACTACTGAGTATCACACCTGTATTAATACACCTGTATGTTGTTATTAGTATAGACTACTGAGTATCACACCTCTATTAATACACCTGTATGTTGTTATTAGTATAGACTACTGAGTATCACACCTGTATTAATACACCTGTATGTTGTTATTAGTGTAGACTACTGAGTATCACACCTGTATTTATACACCTGTATGTTGTTATTAGTATAGACTACTGAGTATCACACCTGTATTAATACACCTGTATGTTGTTATTAGTATAGACTACTGAGTATCATACCTGTATTAATACACCTGTATGTTGTTATTAGTATAGACTACTGAGTATTACACCTGTATTAATACACCTGTATGTTGTTATTAGTATAGACTACTGAGTATCACACCTGTATTAATACACCTGTATGTTGTTATTAGTATAGACTACTGAGTATCACACCTGTATTAATACACCTGTATGTTATTATTAGTATAGACTACTGAGTATCACACCTGTATTAATACACCTGTATGTTGTTATTAGTATAGACTACTGAGTATCACACCTGTATGTTGTTATTAGTATAGACTACTGAGTATCACACCTGTATTAATACACCTGTATGTTGTTATTAGTATAGACTACTGAGTATCACACCTGTAGTAATACACCTGTATGTTGTTATTAGTATAGACTACTGAGTACCACACCTGTATTAATACACCTGTATGTTGTTATTAGTATAGACTACTGAGTATCACACCTGTATTAATACACCTGTATGTTGTTATTAGTATAGACTACTGAGTATCACACCTGTATGTTGTTATTAGTATAGACTACTGAGTATCACACCTGTATTAATACACCTGTATGTTGTTATTAGTATAGACTACTGAGTATCACACCTGTAATAATACACCTGTATGTTGTTATTAGTATAGACTACTGAGTATTACACCTGTATTAATACACCTGTATGTTGTTATTAGTATAGACTACTGAGTATCACACCTGTATTAATACACCTGTATGTTGTTATTAGTATAGACTACTGAGTATCACACCTGTATTAATACACCTGTATGTTGTTATTAGTATAGACTACTGAGTATCACACCTGTATTAATACACCTGTATGTTGTTATTAGTATAGACTACTGAGTATCACACCTGTATTAATACACCTGTATGTTGCTATTAGTATAGACTACTGAGTATCACACCTGTATTAATACACCTGTATGTTGTTATTAGTATAGACTACTGAGTATCACACCTGTATTAATACACCTGTATGTTGTTATTAGTATAGACTACTGAGTATCACACCTGTATTAATACACCTGTATGTTGTTATTAGTATAGACTACTGAGTATCACACCTGTATTAATACACCTGTATGTTGTTATTAGTATAGACTACTGAGTATCACACCTGTATTAATACACCTGTATGTTGTTATTAGTATAGACTACTGAGTATCACACCTCTATTAATACACCTGTATGTTGTTATTAGTATAGACTACTGAGTATCACACCTGTATTAATACACCTGTATGTTGTTATTAGTGTAGACTACTGAGTATCACACCTGTATTTATACACCTGTATGTTGTTATTAGTATAGACTACTGAGTATCACACCTGTATTAATACACCTGTATGTTGTTATTAGTATAGACTACTGAGTATCATACCTGTATTAATACACCTGTATGTTGTTATTAGTATAGACTACTGAGTATTACACCTGTATTAATACACCTGTATGTTGTTATTAGTATAGACTACTGAGTATCACACCTGTATTAATACACCTGTATGTTGTTATTAGTATAGACTACTGAGTATCACACCTGTATTAATACACCTGTATGTTATTATTAGTATAGACTACTGAGTATCACACCTGTATTAATACACCTGTATGTTGTTATTAGTATAGACTACTGAGTATCACACCTGTATGTTGTTATTAGTATAGACTACTGAGTATCACACCTGTATTAATACACCTGTATGTTGTTATTAGTATAGACTACTGAGTATCACACCTGTAGTAATACACCTGTATGTTGTTATTAGTATAGACTACTGAGTACCACACCTGTATTAATACACCTGTATGTTGTTATTAGTATAGACTACTGAGTATCACACCTGTATTAATACACCTGTATGTTGTTATTAGTATAGACTACTGAGTATCACACCTGTATGTTGTTATTAGTATAGACTACTGAGTATCACACCTGTATTAATACACCTGTATGTTGTTATTAGTATAGACTACTGAGTATCACACCTGTATTAATACACCTGTATGTTGTTATTAGTATAGACTACTGAGTATCACACCTCTATTAATACACCTGTATGTTGTTATTAGTATAGACTACTGAGTATCACACCTGTATTAATACACCTGTATGTTGTTATTAGTGTAGACTACTGAGTATCACACCTGTATTTATACACCTGTATGTTGTTATTAGTATAGACTACTGAGTATCACACCTGTATTAATACACCTGTATGTTGTTATTAGTATAGACTACTGAGTATCATACCTGTATTAATACACCTGTATGTTGTTATTAGTATAGACTACTGAGTATTACACCTGTATTAATACACCTGTATGTTGTTATTAGTATAGACTACTGAGTATCACACCTGTATTAATACACCTGTATGTTGTTATTAGTATAGACTACTGAGTATCACACCTGTATTAATACACCTGTATGTTATTATTAGTATAGACTACTGAGTATCACACCTGTATTAATACACCTGTATGTTGTTATTAGTATAGACTACTGAGTATCACACCTGTATGTTGTTATTAGTATAGACTACTGAGTATCACACCTGTATTAATACACCTGTATGTTGTTATTAGTATAGACTACTGAGTATCACACCTGTAGTAATACACCTGTATGTTGTTATTAGTATAGACTACTGAGTACCACACCTGTATTAATACACCTGTATGTTGTTATTAGTATAGACTACTGAGTATCACACCTGTATTAATACACCTGTATGTTGTTATTAGTATAGACTACTGAGTATCACACCTGTATGTTGTTATTAGTATAGACTACTGAGTATCACACCTGTATTAATACACCTGTATGTTGTTATTAGTATAGACTACTGAGTATCACACCTGTAATAATACACCTGTATGTTGTTATTAGTATAGACTACTGAGTATTACACCTGTATTAATACACCTGTATGTTGTTATTAGTATAGACTACTGAGTATCACACCTGTATTAATACACCTGTATGTTGTTATTAGTATAGACTACTGAGTATCACACCTGTATTAATACACCTGTATGTTGTTATTAGTATAGACTACTGAGTATCACACCTGTATTAATACACCTGTATGTTGTTATTAGTATAGACTACTGAGTATCACACCTCTATTAATACACCTGTATGTTGTTATTAGTATAGACTACTGAGTATCACACCTGTATTAATACACCTGTATGTTGTTATTAGTATAGACTACTGAGTATCACACCTGTATTAATACACCTGTATGTTGTTATTAGAATAGACTACTGAGTACCACACCTGTATTAATACACCTGTATGTTGTTATTAGTATAGACTACTGAGTATCACACTTGTAGTAATACACCTGTATGTTGTTATTAGTATAGACTACTGAGTATCACACCTTTAGTAATACACCTGTATGTTGTTATTAGTATAGACTACTGAGTATCACACCTGTATTAATACACCTGTATGTTGTTATTAGTATAGACTACTGAGTATCACACCTGTATTAATACACCTGTATGTTGTTATTAGTATAGACTACTGAGTATCACACCTGTATTAATACACCTGTATGTTGTTATTAGTATAGACTACTGAGTATCACACCTGTATTAATACACCTGTATGTTGTTATTAGTATAGACTACTGAGTAATACACCTGTATTAATACACCTGTATGTTGTTATTAGTATAGACTACTGAGTATCACACCTGTATTAATACACCTGTATGTTGTTATTAGTATAGACTACTGAGTATCACACCTGTATTAATACACCTGTATGTTGTTATTAGTATAGACTACTGAGTAATACACCTGTATGTTGTTATTAGTATAGACTACTGAGTATCACACCTGTATTAATACACCTGTATGTTGTTATTAGTATAGACTACTGAGTAATACACCTGTATTAATACACCTGTATGTTGTTATTAGTATAGACTACTGAGTATCACACCTGTATTAATACACCTGTATGTTGTTATTAGTATAGACTACTGAGTATCACACCTGTATTAATACACCTGTATGTTGTTATTAGTATAGACTACTGAGTATCACACCTGTATTAATACACCTGTATGTTGTTATTAGTATAGACTACTGAGTATCACACCTGTATTAATACACCTGTATGTTGTTATTAGTATAGACTACTGAGTATCACACCTGTATTAATACACCTGTATGTTGTTATTAGTATAGACTACTGAGTATCACACCTGTATTAATACACCTGTATGTTGTTATTAGTATAGACTACTGAGTATCACACCTGTATTAATACACCTGTATGTTGTTATTAGTATAGACTACTGAGTATCACACCTGTATTAATACACCTGTATGTTGTTATTAGTATAGACTACTGAGTATCACACCTGTATTAATACACCTGTATGTTGTTATTAGTATAGACTACTGAGTATCACACCTGTATGTTGTTATTAGTATAGACTACTGAGTATCACACCTGTATTAATACACCTGTATGTTGTTATTAGTATAGACTACTGAGTATCACACCTGTATTAATACACCTGTATGTTGTTATTAGTATAGACTACTGAGTATCACACCTGTATTAATACACCTGTATGTTGTTATTAGTGTAGACTACTGAGTATCACACCTGTATTAATACACCTGTATGTTGTTATTAGTATAGACTACTGAGTATCACACCTGTATTAATACACCTGTATGTTGTTATTAGTATAGACTACTGAGTATCACACCTGTATTAATACACCTGTATGTTGTTATTAGTATAGACTACTGAGTATCACACCTGTATGTTGTTATTAGTATAGACTACTGAGTATCACACCTGTATTAATACACCTGTATGTTGTTATTAGTATAGACTACTGAGTATCACACCTGTATTAATACACCTGTATGTTATTAGTATAGACTACTGAGTATCACACCTGTATTAATACACCTGTATGTTGTTATTAGTATAGACTACTGAGTATCACACCTGTATGTTGTTATTAGTATAGACTACTGAGTATCACACCTGTATTAATACACCTGTATGTTGTTATTAGTATAGACTACTGAGTATCACACCTGTATTAATACACCTGTATGTTGTTATTAGTATAGACTACTGAGTATCACACCTGTATTAATACACCTGTATGTTGTTATTAGTATAGACTACTGAGTATCACACCTGTATTAATACACCTGTATGTTGTTATTAGTATAGACTACTGAGTATCACACCTGTATTAATACACCTGTATGTTGTTATTAGTATAGACTACTGAGTATCACACCTGTAGTAATACACCTGTATGTTGTTATTAGTATAGACTACTGAGTATCACACCTGTAGTAATACACCTGTATGTTGTTATTAGTATAGACTACTGAGTATCACACCTGTATTAATACACCTGTATGTTGTTATTAGTATAGACTACTGAGTATCACACCTGTATTAATACACCTGTATGTTGTTATTAGTATAGACTACTGAGTATCACACCTGTATTAATACACCTGTATGTTGTTATTAGTATAGACTACTGAGTATCACACCTGTATTAATACACCTGTATGTTGTTATTAGTATAGACTACTGAGTATCACACCTGTATTAATACACCTGTATGTGTTATTAGTATAGACTACTGAGTATCACACCTGTATTAATACACCTGTATGTTGTTATTAGTATAGACTACTGAGTATCACACCTGTATTAATACACCTGTATGTTGTTATTAGTATAGACTACTGAGTATCACACCTGTATTAATACACCTGTATGTTGTTATTAGTATAGACTACTGAGTATCACACCTGTATTAATACACCTGTATGTTGTTATTAGTATAGACTACTGAGTATCACACCTGTATTAATACACCTGTATGTTGTTATTAGTATAGACTACTGAGTATCACACCTGTATTAATACACCTGTATGTTGTTATTAGTATAGACTACTGAGTATCACACCTGTATTAATACACCTGTATGTTGTTATTAGTATAGACTACTGAGTATCACACCTGTATTAATACACCTGTATGTTGTTATTAGTATAGACTACTGAGTATCACACCTGTATTAATACACCTGTATGTTGTTATTAGTATAGACTACTGAGTATCACACCTGTATTAATACACCTGTATGTTGTTATTAGTATAGACTACTGAGTATCACACCTGTATTAATACACCTGTATGTTGTTATTAGTATAGACTACTGAGTATCACACCTGTATTAATACACCTGTATGTTGTTATTAGTATAGACTACTGAGTATCACACCTGTATTAATACACCTGTATGTTGTTATTAGTATAGACTACTGAGTATCACACCTGTATTAATACACCTGTATGTTGTTATTAGTATAGACTACTGAGTATCACACCTGTATTAATACACCTGTATGTTGTTATTAGTATAGACTACTGAGTATCACACCTGTATTAATACACCTGTATGTTGTTATTAGTATAGACTACTGAGTATCACACCTGTATTAATACACCTGTATGTTGTTATTAGTATAGACTACTGAGTATCACACCTGTATTAATACACCTGTATGTTGTTATTAGTATAGACTACTGAGTATCACACCTGTATTAATACACCTGTATGTTGTTATTAGTATAGACTACTGAGTATCACACCTGTATTAATACACCTGTATGTTGTTATTAGTATAGACTACTGAGTATCACACCTGTATTAATACACCTGTATGTTGTTATTAGTATAGACTACTGAGTATCACACCTGTATTAATACACCTGTATGTTGTTATTAGTATAGACTACTGAGTATCACACCTGTATTAATACACCTGTATGTTGTTATTAGTATAGACTACTGAGTATCACACCTGTATTAATACACCTGTATGTTGTTATTAGTATAGACTACTGAGTATCACACCTGTATTAATACACCTGTATGTTGTTATTAGTATAGACTACTGAGTATCACACCTGTATTAATACACCTGTATGTTGTTATTAGTATAGACTACTGAGTATCACACCTGTATTAATACACCTGTATGTTGTTATTAGTATAGACTACTGAGTATCACACCTGTATTAATACACCTGTATGTTGTTATTAGTATAGACTACTGAGTATCACACCTGTATTAATACACCTGTATGTTGTTATTAGTATAGACTACTGAGTATCACACCTGTATTAATACACCTGTATGTTGTTATTAGTATAGACTACTGAGTATCACACCTGTATTAATACACCTGTATGTTGTTATTAGTATAGACTACTGAGTATCACACCTGTATTAATACACCTGTATGTTGTTATTAGTATAGACTACTGAGTATCACACCTGTATTAATACACCTGTATGTTGTTATTAGTATAGACTACTGAGTATCACACCTGTATTAATACACCTGTATGTTGTTATTAGTATAGACTACTGAGTATCACACCTGTATTAATACACCTGTATGTTGTTATTAGTATAGACTACTGAGTATCACACCTGTATTAATACACCTGTATGTTGTTATTAGTATAGACTACTGAGTATCACACCTGTATTAATACACCTGTATGTTGTTATTAGTATAGACTACTGAGTATCACACCTGTATTAATACACCTGTATGTTGTTATTAGTATAGACTACTGAGTATCACACCTGTATTAATACACCTGTATGTTGTTATTAGTATAGACTACTGAGTATCACCCTGTATTAATACACCTGTATGTTGTTATTAGTATAGACTACTGAGTATCACACCTGTATTAATACACCTGTATGTTGTTATTAGTATAGACTACTGAGTATCACACCTGTATTAATACACCTGTATGTTGTTATTAGTATAGACTACTGAGTATCACACCTGTATTAATACACCTGTATGTTGTTATTAGTATAGACTACTGAGTATCACACCTGTATTAATACACCTGTATGTTGTTATTAGTATAGACTACTGAGTATCACACCTGTATTAATACACCTGTATGTTGTTATTAGTATAGACTACTGAGTATCACACCTGTATTAATACACCTGTATGTTGTTATTAGTATAGACTACTGAGTATCACACCTGTATTAATACACCTGTATGTTGTTATTAGTATAGACTACTGAGTATCACACCTGTATTAATACACCTGTATGTTGTTATTAGTATAGACTACTGAGTATCACACCTGTATTAATACACCTGTATGTTGTTATTAGTATAGACTACTGAGTATCACACCTGTATTAATACACCTGTATGTTGTTATTAGTATAGACTACTGAGTATCACACCTGTATTAATACACCTGTATGTTGTTATTAGTATAGACTACTGAGTATCACACCTGTATATCACCTGTATGTTGTTATTAGTATAGACTACTGAGTATCACACCTGTATTAATACACCTGTATGTTGTTATTAGTATAGACTACTGAGTATCACACCTGTATTAATACACCTGTATGTTGTTATTAGTATAGACTACTGAGTATCACACCTGTATTAATACACCTGTATGTTGTTATTAGTATAGACTACTGAGTATCACACCTGTATTAATACACCTGTATGTTGTTATTAGTATAGACTACTGAGTATCACACCTGTATTAATACACCTGTATGTTGTTATTAGTATAGACTACTGAGTATCACACCTGTATTAATACACCTGTATGTTGTTATTAGTATAGACTACTGAGTATCACACCTGTATTAATACACCTGTATGTTGTTATTAGTATAGACTACTGAGTATCACACCTGTATTAATACACCTGTATGTTGTTATTAGTATAGACTACTGAGTATCACACCTGTATTAATACACCTGTATGTTGTTATTAGTATAGACTACTGAGTATCACACCTGTATTAATACACCTGTATGTTGTTATTAGTATAGACTACTGAGTATCACACCTGTTAATACACCTGTATGTTGTTATTAGTATAGACTACTGAGTATCACACCTGTATTAATACACCTGTATGTTGTTATTAGTATAGACTACTGAGTATCACACCTGTATTAATACACCTGTATGTTGTTATTAGTATAGACTACTGAGTATCACACCTGTATTAATACACCTGTATGTTGTTATTAGTATAGACTACTGAGTATCACACCTGTATTAATACACCTGTATGTTGTTATTAGTATAGACTACTGAGTATCACACCTGTATTAATACACCTGTATGTTGTTATTAGTATAGACTACTGAGTATCACACCTGTATTAATACACCTGTATGTTGTTATTAGTATAGACTACTGAGTATCACACCTGTATTAATACACCTGTATGTTGTTATTAGTATAGACTACTGAGTATCACACCTGTATTAATACACCTGTATGTTGTTATTAGTATAGACTACTGAGTATCACACCTGTATTAATACACCTGTATGTTGTTATTAGTATAGACTACTGAGTATCACACCTGTATTAATACACCTGTATGTTGTTATTAGTATAGACTACTGAGTATCACACCTGTATTAATACACCTGTATGTTGTTATTAGTATAGACTACTGAGTATCACACCTGTATTAATACACCTGTATGTTGTTATTAGTATAGACTACTGAGTATCACACCTGTATTAATACACCTGTATGTTGTTATTAGTATAGACTACTGAGTATCACACCTGTATTAATACACCTGTATGTTGTTATTAGTATAGACTACTGAGTATCACACCTGTATTAATACACCTGTATGTTGTTATTAGTATAGACTACTGAGTATCACACCTGTATTAATACACCTGTATGTTGTTATTAGTATAGACTACTGAGTATCACACCTGTATTAATACACCTGTATGTTGTTATTAGTATAGACTACTGAGTATCACACCTGTATTAATACACCTGTATGTTGTTATTAGTATAGACTACTGAGTATCACACCTGTATTAATACACCTGTATGTTGTTATTAGTATAGACTACTGAGTATCACACCTGTATTAATACACCTGTATGTTGTTATTAGTATAGACTACTGAGTATCACACCTGTATTAATACACCTGTATGTTGTTATTAGTATAGACTACTGAGTATCACACCTGTATTAATACACCTGTATGTTGTTATTAGTATAGACTACTGAGTATCACACCTGTATTAATACACCTGTATGTTGTTATTAGTATAGACTACTGAGTATCACACCTGTATTAATACACCTGTATGTTGTTATTAGTATAGACTACTGAGTATCACACCTGTATTAATACACCTGTATGTTGTTATTAGTATAGACTACTGAGTATCACACCTGTATTAATACACCTGTATGTTGTTATTAGTATAGACTACTGAGTATCACACCTGTATTAATACACCTGTATGTTGTTATTAGTATAGACTACTGAGTATCACACCTGTATTAATACACCTGTATGTTGTTATTAGTATAGACTACTGAGTATCACACCTGTATTAATACACCTGTATGTTGTTATTAGTATAGACTACTGAGTATCACACCTGTATTAATACACCTGTATGTTGTTATTAGTATAGACTACTGAGTATCACACCTGTATTAATACACCTGTATGTTGTTATTAGTATAGACTACTGAGTATCACACCTGTATTAATACACCTGTATGTTGTTATTAGTATAGACTACTGAGTATCACACCTGTATTAATACACCTGTATGTTGTTATTAGTATAGACTACTGAGTATCACACCTGTATTAATACACCTGTATGTTGTTATTAGTATAGACTACTGAGTATCACACCTGTATTAATACACCTGTATGTTGTTATTAGTATAGACTACTGAGTATCACACCTGTATTAATACACCTGTATGTTGTTATTAGTATAGACTACTGAGTATCACACCTGTATTAATACACCTGTATGTTGTTATTAGTATAGACTACTGAGTATCACACCTGTATTAATACACCTGTATGTTGTTATTAGTATAGACTACTGAGTATCACACCTGTATTAATACACCTGTATGTTGTTATTAGTATAGACTACTGAGTATCACACCTGTATTAATACACCTGTATGTTGTTATTAGTATAGACTACTGAGTATCACACCTGTATTAATACACCTGTATGTTGTTATTAGTATAGACTACTGAGTATCACACCTGTATTAATACACCTGTATGTTGTTATTAGTATAGACTACTGAGTATCACACCTGTATTAATACACCTGTATGTTGTTATTAGTATAGACTACTGAGTATCACACCTGTATTAATACACCTGTATGTTGTTATTAGTATAGACTACTGAGTATCACACCTGTATTAATACACCTGTATGTTGTTATTAGTATAGACTACTGAGTATCACACCTGTATTAATACACCTGTATGTTGTTATTAGTATAGACTACTGAGTATCACACCTGTATTAATACACCTGTATGTTGTTATTAGTATAGACTACTGAGTATCACACCTGTATTAATACACCTGTATGTTGTTATTAGTATAGACTACTGAGTATCACACCTGTATTAATACACCTGTATGTTGTTATTAGTATAGACTACTGAGTATCACACCTGTATTAATACACCTGTATGTTGTTATTAGTATAGACTACTGAGTATCACACCTGTATTAATACACCTGTATGTTGTTATTAGTATAGACTACTGAGTATCACACCTGTATTAATACACCTGTATGTTGTTATTAGTATAGACTACTGAGTATCACACCTGTATTAATACACCTGTATGTTGTTATTAGTATAGACTACTGAGTATCACACCTGTATTAATACACCTGTATGTTGTTATTAGTATAGACTACTGAGTATCACACCTGTATTAATACACCTGTATGTTGTTATTAGTATAGACTACTGAGTATCACACCTGTATTAATACACCTGTATGTTGTTATTAGTATAGACTACTGAGTATCACACCTGTATTAATACACCTGTATGTTGTTATTAGTATAGACTACTGAGTATCACACCTGTATTAATACACCTGTATGTTGTTATTAGTATAGACTACTGAGTATCACACCTGTATTAATACACCTGTATGTTGTTATTAGTATAGACTACTGAGTATCACACCTGTATTAATACACCTGTATGTTGTTATTAGTATAGACTACTGAGTATCACACCTGTATTAATACACCTGTATGTTGTTATTAGTATAGACTACTGAGTATCACACCTGTATTAATACACCTGTATGTTGTTATTAGTATAGACTACTGAGTATCACACCTGTATTAATACACCTGTATGTTGTTATTAGTATAGACTACTGAGTATCACACCTGTATTAATACACCTGTATGTTGTTATTAGTATAGACTACTGAGTATCACACCTGTATTAATACACCTGTATGTTGTTATTAGTATAGACTACTGAGTATCACACCTGTATTAATACACCTGTATGTTGTTATTAGTATAGACTACTGAGTATCACACCTGTATTAATACACCTGTATGTTGTTATTAGTATAGACTACTGAGTATCACACCTGTATTAATACACCTGTATGTTGTTATTAGTATAGACTACTGAGTATCACACCTGTATTAATACACCTGTATGTTGTTATTAGTATAGACTACTGAGTATCACACCTGTATTAATACACCTGTATGTTGTTATTAGTATAGACTACTGAGTATCACACCTGTATTAATACACCTGTATGTTGTTATTAGTATAGACTACTGAGTATCACACCTGTATTAATACACCTGTATGTTGTTATTAGTATAGACTACTGAGTATCACACCTGTATTAATACACCTGTATGTTGTTATTAGTATAGACTACTGAGTATCACACCTGTATTAATACACCTGTATGTTGTTATTAGTATAGACTACTGAGTATCACACCTGTATTAATACACCTGTATGTTGTTATTAGTATAGACTACTGAGTATCACACCTGTATTAATACACCTGTATGTTGTTATTAGTATAGACTACTGAGTATCACACCTGTATTAATACACCTGTATGTTGTTATTAGTATAGACTACTGAGTATCACACCTGTATTAATACACCTGTATGTTGTTATTAGTATAGACTACTGAGTATCACACCTGTATTAATACACCTGTATGTTGTTATTAGTATAGACTACTGAGTATCACACCTGTATTAATACACCTGTATGTTGTTATTAGTATAGACTACTGAGTATCACACCTGTATTAATACACCTGTATGTTGTTATTAGTATAGACTACTGAGTATCACACCTGTATTAATACACCTGTATGTTGTTATTAGTATAGACTACTGAGTATCACACCTGTATTAATACACCTGTATGTTGTTATTAGTATAGACTACTGAGTATCACACCTGTATTAATACACCTGTATGTTGTTATTAGTATAGACTACTGAGTATCACACCTGTATTAATACACCTGTATGTTGTTATTAGTATAGACTACTGAGTATCACACCTGTATTAATACACCTGTATGTTGTTATTAGTATAGACTACTGAGTATCACACCTGTATTAATACACCTGTATGTTGTTATTAGTATAGACTACTGAGTATCACACCTGTATTAATACACCTGTATGTTGTTATTAGTATAGACTACTGAGTATCACACCTGTATTAATACACCTGTATGTTGTTATTAGTATAGACTACTGAGTATCACACCTGTATTAATACACCTGTATGTTGTTATTAGTATAGACTACTGAGTATCACACCTGTATTAATACACCTGTATGTTGTTATTAGTATAGACTACTGAGTATCACACCTGTATTAATACACCTGTATGTTGTTATTAGTATAGACTACTGAGTATCACACCTGTATTAATACACCTGTATGTTGTTATTAGTATAGACTACTGAGTATCACACCTGTATTAATACACCTGTATGTTGTTATTAGTATAGACTACTGAGTATCACACCTGTATTAATACACCTGTATGTTGTTATTAGTATAGACTACTGAGTATCACACCTGTATTAATACACCTGTATGTTGTTATTAGTATAGACTACTGAGTATCACACCTGTATTAATACACCTGTATGTTGTTATTAGTATAGACTACTGAGTATCACACCTGTATTAATACACCTGTATGTTGTTATTAGTATAGACTACTGAGTATCACACCTGTATTAATACACCTGTATGTTGTTATTAGTATAGACTACTGAGTATCACACCTGTATTAATACACCTGTATGTTGTTATTAGTATAGACTACTGAGTATCACACCTGTATTAATACACCTGTATGTTGTTATTAGTATAGACTACTGAGTATCACACCTGTATTAATACACCTGTATGTTGTTATTAGTATAGACTACTGAGTATCACACCTGTATTAATACACCTGTATGTTGTTATTAGTATAGACTACTGAGTATCACACCTGTATTAATACACCTGTATGTTGTTATTAGTATAGACTACTGAGTATCACACCTGTATTAATACACCTGTATGTTGTTATTAGTATAGACTACTGAGTATCACACCTGTATTAATACACCTGTATGTTGTTATTAGTATAGACTACTGAGTATCACACCTGTATTAATACACCTGTATGTTGTTATTAGTATAGACTACTGAGTATCACACCTGTATTAATACACCTGTATGTTGTTATTAGTATAGACTACTGAGTATCACACCTGTATTAATACACCTGTATGTTGTTATTAGTATAGACTACTGAGTATCACACCTGTATTAATACACCTGTATGTTGTTATTAGTATAGACTACTGAGTATCACACCTGTATTAATACACCTGTATGTTGTTATTAGTATAGACTACTGAGTATCACACCTGTATTAATACACCTGTATGTTGTTATTAGTATAGACTACTGAGTATCACACCTGTATTAATACACCTGTATGTTGTTATTAGTATAGACTACTGAGTATCACACCTGTATTAATACACCTGTATGTTGTTATTAGTATAGACTACTGAGTATCACACCTGTATTAATACACCTGTATGTTGTTATTAGTATAGACTACTGAGTATCACACCTGTATTAATACACCTGTATGTTGTTATTAGTATAGACTACTGAGTATCACACCTGTATTAATACACCTGTATGTTGTTATTAGTATAGACTACTGAGTATCACACCTGTATTAATACACCTGTATGTTGTTATTAGTATAGACTACTGAGTATCACACCTGTATTAATACACCTGTATGTTGTTATTAGTATAGACTACTGAGTATCACACCTGTATTAATACACCTGTATGTTGTTATTAGTATAGACTACTGAGTATCACACCTGTATTAATACACCTGTATGTTGTTATTAGTATAGACTACTGAGTATCACACCTGTATTAATACACCTGTATGTTGTTATTAGTATAGACTACTGAGTATCACACCTGTATTAATACACCTGTATGTTGTTATTAGTATAGACTACTGAGTATCACACCTGTATTAATACACCTGTATGTTGTTATTAGTATAGACTACTGAGTATCACACCTGTATTAATACACCTGTATGTTGTTATTAGTATAGACTACTGAGTATCACACCTGTATTAATACACCTGTATGTTGTTATTAGTATAGACTACTGAGTATCACACCTGTATTAATACACCTGTATGTTGTTATTAGTATAGACTACTGAGTATCACACCTGTATTAATACACCTGTATGTTGTTATTAGTATAGACTACTGAGTATCACACCTGTATTAATACACCTGTATGTTGTTATTAGTATAGACTACTGAGTATCACACCTGTATTAATACACCTGTATGTTGTTATTAGTATAGACTACTGAGTATCACACCTGTATTAATACACCTGTATGTTGTTATTAGTATAGACTACTGAGTATCACACCTGTATTAATACACCTGTATGTTGTTATTAGTATAGACTACTGAGTATCACACCTGTATTAATACACCTGTATGTTGTTATTAGTATAGACTACTGAGTATCACACCTGTATTAATACACCTGTATGTTGTTATTAGTATAGACTACTGAGTATCACACCTGTATTAATACACCTGTATGTTGTTATTAGTATAGACTACTGAGTATCACACCTGTATTAATACACCTGTATGTTGTTATTAGTATAGACTACTGAGTATCACACCTGTATTAATACACCTGTATGTTGTTATTAGTATAGACTACTGAGTATCACACCTGTATTAATACACCTGTATGTTGTTATTAGTATAGACTACTGAGTATCACACCTGTATTAATACACCTGTATGTTGTTATTAGTATAGACTACTGAGTATCACACCTGTATTAATACACCTGTATGTTGTTATTAGTATAGACTACTGAGTATCACACCTGTATTAATACACCTGTATGTTGTTATTAGTATAGACTACTGAGTATCACACCTGTATTAATACACCTGTATGTTGTTATTAGTATAGACTACTGAGTATCACACCTGTATTAATACACCTGTATGTTGTTATTAGTATAGACTACTGAGTATCACACCTGTATTAATACACCTGTATGTTGTTATTAGTATAGACTACTGAGTATCACACCTGTATTAATACACCTGTATGTTGTTATTAGTATAGACTACTGAGTATCACACCTGTATTAATACACCTGTATGTTGTTATTAGTATAGACTACTGAGTATCACACCTGTATTAATACACCTGTATGTTGTTATTAGTATAGACTACTGAGTATCACACCTGTATTAATACACCTGTATGTTGTTATTAGTATAGACTACTGAGTATCACACCTGTATTAATACACCTGTATGTTGTTATTAGTATAGACTACTGAGTATCACACCTGTATTAATACACCTGTATGTTGTTATTAGTATAGACTACTGAGTATCACACCTGTATTAATACACCTGTATGTTGTTATTAGTATAGACTACTGAGTATCACACCTGTATTAATACACCTGTATGTTGTTATTAGTATAGACTACTGAGTATCACACCTGTATTAATACACCTGTATGTTGTTATTAGTATAGACTACTGAGTATCACACCTGTATTAATACACCTGTATGTTGTTATTAGTATAGACTACTGAGTATCACACCTGTATTAATACACCTGTATGTTGTTATTAGTATAGACTACTGAGTATCACACCTGTATTAATACACCTGTATGTTGTTATTAGTATAGACTACTGAGTATCACACCTGTATTAATACACCTGTATGTTGTTATTAGTATAGACTACTGAGTATCACACCTGTATTAATACACCTGTATGTTGTTATTAGTATAGACTACTGAGTATCACACCTGTATTAATACACCTGTATGTTGTTATTAGTATAGACTACTGAGTATCACACCTGTATTAATACACCTGTATGTTGTTATTAGTATAGACTACTGAGTATCACACCTGTATTAATACACCTGTATGTTGTTATTAGTATAGACTACTGAGTATCACACCTGTATTAATACACCTGTATGTTGTTATTAGTATAGACTACTGAGTATCACACCTGTATTAATACACCTGTATGTTGTTATTAGTATAGACTACTGAGTATCACACCTGTATTAATACACCTGTATGTTGTTATTAGTATAGACTACTGAGTATCACACCTGTATTAATACACCTGTATGTTGTTATTAGTATAGACTACTGAGTATCACACCTGTATTAATACACCTGTATGTTGTTATTAGTATAGACTACTGAGTATCACACCTGTATTAATACACCTGTATGTTGTTATTAGTATAGACTACTGAGTATCACACCTGTATTAATACACCTGTATGTTGTTATTAGTATAGACTACTGAGTATCACACCTGTATTAATACACCTGTATGTTGTTATTAGTATAGACTACTGAGTATCACACCTGTATTAATACACCTGTATGTTGTTATTAGTATAGACTACTGAGTATCACACCTGTATTAATACACCTGTATGTTGTTATTAGTATAGACTACTGAGTATCACACCTGTATTAATACACCTGTATGTTGTTATTAGTATAGACTACTGAGTATCACACCTGTATTAATACACCTGTATGTTGTTATTAGTATAGACTACTGAGTATCACACCTGTATTAATACACCTGTATGTTGTTATTAGTATAGACTACTGAGTATCACACCTGTATTAATACACCTGTATGTTGTTATTAGTATAGACTACTGAGTATCACACCTGTATTAATACACCTGTATGTTGTTATTAGTATAGACTACTGAGTATCACACCTGTATTAATACACCTGTATGTTGTTATTAGTATAGACTACTGAGTATCACACCTGTATTAATACACCTGTATGTTGTTATTAGTATAGACTACTGAGTATCACACCTGTATTAATACACCTGTATGTTGTTATTAGTATAGACTACTGAGTATCACACCTGTATTAATACACCTGTATGTTGTTATTAGTATAGACTACTGAGTATCACACCTGTATTAATACACCTGTATGTTGTTATTAGTATAGACTACTGAGTATCACACCTGTATTAATACACCTGTATGTTGTTATTAGTATAGACTACTGAGTATCACACCTGTATTAATACACCTGTATGTTGTTATTAGTATAGACTACTGAGTATCACACCTGTATTAATACACCTGTATGTTGTTATTAGTATAGACTACTGAGTATCACACCTGTATTAATACACCTGTATGTTGTTATTAGTATAGACTACTGAGTATCACACCTGTATTAATACACCTGTATGTTGTTATTAGTATAGACTACTGAGTATCACACCTGTATTAATACACCTGTATGTTGTTATTAGTATAGACTACTGAGTATCACACCTGTATTAATACACCTGTATGTTGTTATTAGTATAGACTACTGAGTATCACACCTGTATTAATACACCTGTATGTTGTTATTAGTATAGACTACTGAGTATCACACCTGTATTAATACACCTGTATGTTGTTATTAGTATAGACTACTGAGTATCACACCTGTATTAATACACCTGTATGTTGTTATTAGTATAGACTACTGAGTATCACACCTGTATTAATACACCTGTATGTTGTTATTAGTATAGACTACTGAGTATCACACCTGTATTAATACACCTGTATGTTGTTATTAGTATAGACTACTGAGTATCACACCTGTATTAATACACCTGTATGTTGTTATTAGTATAGACTACTGAGTATCACACCTGTATTAATACACCTGTATGTTGTTATTAGTATAGACTACTGAGTATCACACCTGTATTAATACACCTGTATGTTGTTATTAGTATAGACTACTGAGTATCACACCTGTATTAATACACCTGTATGTTGTTATTAGTATAGACTACTGAGTATCACACCTGTATTAATACACCTGTATGTTGTTATTAGTATAGACTACTGAGTATCACACCTGTATTAATACACCTGTATGTTGTTATTAGTATAGACTACTGAGTATCACACCTGTATTAATACACCTGTATGTTGTTATTAGTATAGACTACTGAGTATCACACCTGTATTAATACACCTGTATGTTGTTATTAGTATAGACTACTGAGTATCACACCTGTATTAATACACCTGTATGTTGTTATTAGTATAGACTACTGAGTATCACACCTGTATTAATACACCTGTATGTTGTTATTAGTATAGACTACTGAGTATCACACCTGTATTAATACACCTGTATGTTGTTATTAGTATAGACTACTGAGTATCACACCTGTATTAATACACCTGTATGTTGTTATTAGTATAGACTACTGAGTATCACACCTGTATTAATACACCTGTATGTTGTTATTAGTATAGACTACTGAGTATCACACCTGTATTAATACACCTGTATGTTGTTATTAGTATAGACTACTGAGTATCACACCTGTATTAATACACCTGTATGTTGTTATTAGTATAGACTACTGAGTATCACACCTGTATTAATACACCTGTATGTTGTTATTAGTATAGACTACTGAGTATCACACCTGTATTAATACACCTGTATGTTGTTATTAGTATAGACTACTGAGTATCACACCTGTATTAATACACCTGTATGTTGTTATTAGTATAGACTACTGAGTATCACACCTGTATTAATACACCTGTATGTTGTTATTAGTATAGACTACTGAGTATCACACCTGTATTAATACACCTGTATGTTGTTATTAGTATAGACTACTGAGTATCACACCTGTATTAATACACCTGTATGTTGTTATTAGTATAGACTACTGAGTATCACACCTGTATTAATACACCTGTATGTTGTTATTAGTATAGACTACTGAGTATCACACCTGTATTAATACACCTGTATGTTGTTATTAGTATAGACTACTGAGTATCACACCTGTATTAATACACCTGTATGTTGTTATTAGTATAGACTACTGAGTATCACACCTGTATTAATACACCTGTATGTTGTTATTAGTATAGACTACTGAGTATCACACCTGTATTAATACACCTGTATGTTGTTATTAGTATAGACTACTGAGTATCACACCTGTATTAATACACCTGTATGTTGTTATTAGTATAGACTACTGAGTATCACACCTGTATTAATACACCTGTATGTTGTTATTAGTATAGACTACTGAGTATCACACCTGTATTAATACACCTGTATGTTGTTATTAGTATAGACTACTGAGTATCACACCTGTATTAATACACCTGTATGTTGTTATTAGTATAGACTACTGAGTATCACACCTGTATTAATACACCTGTATGTTGTTATTAGTATAGACTACTGAGTATCACACCTGTATTAATACACCTGTATGTTGTTATTAGTATAGACTACTGAGTATCACACCTGTATTAATACACCTGTATGTTGTTATTAGTATAGACTACTGAGTATCACACCTGTATTAATACACCTGTATGTTGTTATTAGTATAGACTACTGAGTATCACACCTGTATTAATACACCTGTATGTTGTTATTAGTATAGACTACTGAGTATCACACCTGTATTAATACACCTGTATGTTGTTATTAGTATAGACTACTGAGTATCACACCTGTATTAATACACCTGTATGTTGTTATTAGTATAGACTACTGAGTATCACACCTGTATTAATACACCTGTATGTTGTTATTAGTATAGACTACTGAGTATCACACCTGTATTAATACACCTGTATGTTGTTATTAGTATAGACTACTGAGTATCACACCTGTATTAATACACCTGTATGTTGTTATTAGTATAGACTACTGAGTATCACACCTGTATTAATACACCTGTATGTTGTTATTAGTATAGACTACTGAGTATCACACCTGTATTAATACACCTGTATGTTGTTATTAGTATAGACTACTGAGTATCACACCTGTATTAATACACCTGTATGTTGTTATTAGTATAGACTACTGAGTATCACACCTGTATTAATACACCTGTATGTTGTTATTAGTATAGACTACTGAGTATCACACCTGTATTAATACACCTGTATGTTGTTATTAGTATAGACTACTGAGTATCACACCTGTATTAATACACCTGTATGTTGTTATTAGTATAGACTACTGAGTATCACACCTGTATTAATACACCTGTATGTTGTTATTAGTATAGACTACTGAGTATCACACCTGTATTAATACACCTGTATGTTGTTATTAGTATAGACTACTGAGTATCACACCTGTATTAATACACCTGTATGTTGTTATTAGTATAGACTACTGAGTATCACACCTGTATTAATACACCTGTATGTTGTTATTAGTATAGACTACTGAGTATCACACCTGTATTAATACACCTGTATGTTGTTATTAGTATAGACTACTGAGTATCACACCTGTATTAATACACCTGTATGTTGTTATTAGTATAGACTACTGAGTATCACACCTGTATTAATACACCTGTATGTTGTTATTAGTATAGACTACTGAGTATCACACCTGTATTAATACACCTGTATGTTGTTATTAGTATAGACTACTGAGTATCACACCTGTATTAATACACCTGTATGTTGTTATTAGTATAGACTACTGAGTATCACACCTGTATTAATACACCTGTATGTTGTTATTAGTATAGACTACTGAGTATCACACCTGTATTAATACACCTGTATGTTGTTATTAGTATAGACTACTGAGTATCACACCTGTATTAATACACCTGTATGTTGTTATTAGTATAGACTACTGAGTATCACACCTGTATTAATACACCTGTATGTTGTTATTAGTATAGACTACTGAGTATCACACCTGTATTAATACACCTGTATGTTGTTATTAGTATAGACTACTGAGTATCACACCTGTATTAATACACCTGTATGTTGTTATTAGTATAGACTACTGAGTATCACACCTGTATTAATACACCTGTATGTTGTTATTAGTATAGACTACTGAGTATCACACCTGTATTAATACACCTGTATGTTGTTATTAGTATAGACTACTGAGTATCACACCTGTATTAATACACCTGTATGTTGTTATTAGTATAGACTACTGAGTATCACACCTGTATTAATACACCTGTATGTTGTTATTAGTATAGACTACTGAGTATCACACCTGTATTAATACACCTGTATGTTGTTATTAGTATAGACTACTGAGTATCACACCTGTATTAATACACCTGTATGTTGTTATTAGTATAGACTACTGAGTATCACACCTGTATTAATACACCTGTATGTTGTTATTAGTATAGACTACTGAGTATCACACCTGTATTAATACACCTGTATGTTGTTATTAGTATAGACTACTGAGTATCACACCTGTATTAATACACCTGTATGTTGTTATTAGTATAGACTACTGAGTATCACACCTGTATTAATACACCTGTATGTTGTTATTAGTATAGACTACTGAGTATCACACCTGTATTAATACACCTGTATGTTGTTATTAGTATAGACTACTGAGTATCACACCTGTATTAATACACCTGTATGTTGTTATTAGTATAGACTACTGAGTATCACACCTGTATTAATACACCTGTATGTTGTTATTAGTATAGACTACTGAGTATCACACCTGTATTAATACACCTGTATGTTGTTATTAGTATAGACTACTGAGTATCACACCTGTATTAATACACCTGTATGTTGTTATTAGTATAGACTACTGAGTATCACACCTGTATTAATACACCTGTATGTTGTTATTAGTATAGACTACTGAGTATCACACCTGTATTAATACACCTGTATGTTGTTATTAGTATAGACTACTGAGTATCACACCTGTATTAATACACCTGTATGTTGTTATTAGTATAGACTACTGAGTATCACACCTGTATTAATACACCTGTATGTTGTTATTAGTATAGACTACTGAGTATCACACCTGTATTAATACACCTGTATGTTGTTATTAGTATAGACTACTGAGTATCACACCTGTATTAATACACCTGTATGTTGTTATTAGTATAGACTACTGAGTATCACACCTGTATTAATACACCTGTATGTTGTTATTAGTATAGACTACTGAGTATCACACCTGTATTAATACACCTGTATGTTGTTATTAGTATAGACTACTGAGTATCACACCTGTATTAATACACCTGTATGTTGTTATTAGTATAGACTACTGAGTATCACACCTGTATTAATACACCTGTATGTTGTTATTAGTATAGACTACTGAGTATCACACCTGTATTAATACACCTGTATGTTGTTATTAGTATAGACTACTGAGTATCACACCTGTATTAATACACCTGTATGTTGTTATTAGTATAGACTACTGAGTATCACACCTGTATTAATACACCTGTATGTTGTTATTAGTATAGACTACTGAGTATCACACCTGTATTAATACACCTGTATGTTGTTATTAGTATAGACTACTGAGTATCACACCTGTATTAATACACCTGTATGTTGTTATTAGTATAGACTACTGAGTATCACACCTGTATTAATACACCTGTATGTTGTTATTAGTATAGACTACTGAGTATCACACCTGTATTAATACACCTGTATGTTGTTATTAGTATAGACTACTGAGTATCACACCTGTATTAATACACCTGTATGTTGTTATTAGTATAGACTACTGAGTATCACACCTGTATTAATACACCTGTATGTTGTTATTAGTATAGACTACTGAGTATCACACCTGTATTAATACACCTGTATGTTGTTATTAGTATAGACTACTGAGTATCACACCTGTATTAATACACCTGTATGTTGTTATTAGTATAGACTACTGAGTATCACACCTGTATTAATACACCTGTATGTTGTTATTAGTATAGACTACTGAGTATCACACCTGTATTAATACACCTGTATGTTGTTATTAGTATAGACTACTGAGTATCACACCTGTATTAATACACCTGTATGTTGTTATTAGTATAGACTACTGAGTATCACACCTGTATTAATACACCTGTATGTTGTTATTAGTATAGACTACTGAGTATCACACCTGTATTAATACACCTGTATGTTGTTATTAGTATAGACTACTGAGTACCACACCTGTATTAATACACCTGTATGTTGTTATTAGTATAGACTACTGAGTATCACACCTGTAGTAATACACCTGTATGTTGTTATTAGTATAGACTACTGAGTATCACACCTTTAGTAATACACCTGTATGTTGTTATTAGTATAGACTACTGAGTATCACACCTGTATTAATACACCTGTATGTTGTTATTAGTATAGACTACTGAGTATCACACCTGTATTAATACACCTGTATGTTGTTATTAGTATAGACTACTGAGTATCACACCTGTATGTTGTTATTAGTATAGACTACTGAGTATCACACCTGTATTAATACACCTGTATGTTGTTATTAGTATAGACTACTGAGTATCACACCTGTATTAATACACCTGTATGTTGTTATTAGTATAGACTACTGAGTATCACACCTGTATTAATACACCTGTATGTTGTTATTAGTATAGACTACTGAGTATCACACCTGTATTAATACACCTGTATGTTGTTATTAGTATAGACTACTGAGTATCACACCTGTATTAATACACCTGTATGTTGTTATTAGTATAGACTACTGAGTATCACACCTGTATTAATACACCTGTATGTTGTTATTAGTATAGACTACTGAGTATCACACCTGTATTAATACACCTGTATGTTGTTATTAGTATAGACTACTGAGTATCACACCTGTATTAATACACCTGTATGTTGTTATTAGTATAGACTACTGAGTATCACACCTGTATTAATACACCTGTATGTTGTTATTAGTATAGACTACTGAGTATCACACCTGTATTTATACACCTGTATGTTGTTATTAGTATAGACTACTGAGTTTCACACCTGTATTAATACACCTGTATGTTGTTATTAGTGTAGACTACTGAGTATCACACCTGTAGTAATACACCTGTATGTTGTTATTATAGACTACTGAGTATCACACCTGTATTAATACACCTGTATGTTGTTATTAGTATAGACTACTGAGTATCACACCTGTATTAATACACCTGTATGTTGTTATTAGTATAGACTACTGAGTATCACACCTGTATTAACACACCTGTATGTTGTTATTAGTGTAGACTACTGAGTATCACACCTGTATTAATACACCTGTATGTTGTTATTAGTATAGACTACTGAGTATCACACCTGTATG
This sequence comes from Salvelinus fontinalis, assembly GCF_029448725.1. Lineage (NCBI taxonomy): Eukaryota > Metazoa > Chordata > Actinopteri > Salmoniformes > Salmonidae > Salvelinus > Salvelinus fontinalis. Next base: position 241,745 of record NW_026600224.1, read on the forward strand.
TTGTTATTAGTATAGACTACTGAGTATCACACCTGTATGTTGTTATTAGTATAGACTACTGAGTATTACACCTGTATTAATACACCTGTATGTTGTTATTAGTATAGACTACTGAGTATTACACCTGTATTAATACACCTGTATGTTATTAGTATAGACTACTGAGTATCACACCTGTATTAATACACCTGTATGTTGTTATTAGTGTAGACTACTGAGTATCACACCTGTATTTATACACCTGTATGTTGCTCACCTCATTGGACACATCTACGACCAGGTCATCACTCTTATCTCCATCACTGTCCTAAGGAGGAACATTGGAGAAACAGTCAAAATGACATGAAATTACCTTTCTATAAAACAGCACATCTACAGTATTTGTTCTGTGTCTGTCAATAGTCCTGAATCGCCAATCAACCCCAGCCCCTGAACACTACTGTAGATCTGACGATTGGATTGGTGTAAACAATGTGGTCATAGCTCCATCTTGCCCTCTGATAGGCCAGCTGGAATTGTTGCCATATTGCATACACCTATTCAGCCCTCTCAGATCTAGTGCCTAGGGGGCTAGGAGCTAGGGGTTATGGGTCGATATATGGGACTGAGAGGACTTACGTATCTGCTCATACTGTCCTTCTCGTCCACTTTGCGTTTCTTAGAGTCCAGACTGTAGTCGGAGGAGCTGTGTTTCTCACTGGCTGCCCTCAAGCTGTCGGTCGGGGAGACGTTATTCTGGAAGAACATTTAACATCCAAGTGATAATTCTGTCTTTAAAATATGTTAATCCACATTTGCTGTTCACACTTTGACACGTTCATCTGCTTTCTATAAAATGATTAAGGAGAGATGAGGTTTGTACTGTAATCCCTGGGTTTAACCCAGAAAGGGTTACTGAGTATCACACTGGTAGTTTCACGCTGCTGCCACAGGGATTAACACCACATGTAGCCTAGGAGTTAAAGCGATGGGCCAGTAACCCAAATGTTGCTGGATAGAAAACCCCAAAAAACTGTCATGGTAAGAATCTGTAGTTCTGCACCCGAGCAAGGCAGTTAACCCACCGTTCCCCTGAACAAGGCAGTTAACCCACCGTTCCCCTGAACAAGGCAGTTAACCCACTGTTCCCCTGAACAAGGCAGTTAACCCACTGTTCCCCTGAACAAGGCAGTTAACCCACCGTTCCCCTGAACAAGGCAGTTAACCCACCGTTCCCCTGAACAAGGCAGTTAACCCACCGTTCCCCTGAACAAGGCAGTTAACCCACCGTTCCCCTGAACAAGGCAGTTAACCCACCGTTCCCCTGAACAAGGCAGTTAACCCACTGTTCCCCTGAACAAGGCTGTTAACCCACTGTTCCCCTGAACAAGGCAGTTAACCCACTGTTCCCCTGAACAAGGCAGTTAACCCACTGTTCCCCAGAACAAGGCAGTTAACCCACTGTTCCCCAGAACAAGGCAGTTAACCCACTGTTCCCCAGAACAAGGCAGTTAACCCACTGTTCCCCTGAGCAAGGCAGTTAACCCACTGTTCCCCTGAACAAGGCTGTTAACCCACTGTTCCCCTGAACAAGGCAGTTAACCCACTGTTCCCCTGAACAAGGCAGTTAACCCACTGTTCCCCTGAACAAGGCAGTTAACCCACCGTTCCCCTGAACAAGGCAGTTAACCCACCGTTCCCCTGAACAAGGCAGTTAACCCCACTGTCCCCCTGAACAAGGCAGTTAACCCACTGTTCCCCAGAACAAGGCAGTTAACCCACCGTTCCCCTGAACAAGGCAGTTAACCCACCGTTCCCCTGAACAAGGCAGTTAACCCACCGTTCCCCTGAACAAGGCAGTTAACCCACTGTTCCCCTGAACAAGGCAGTTAACCCACCGTTCCCCTGAACAAGGCAGTTAACCCACCGTTCCCCTGAACAAGGCAGTTAACCCACTGTTCCCCTGAACAAGGCAGTTAACCCACTGTTCCCCTGAACAAGGCAGTTAACCCACTGTTCCCCTGAACAAGGCAGTTAACCCACTGTTCCCCTGAACAAGGCAGTTAACCCACTGTTCCCCTGAACAAGGCAGTTAACCCACTGTTCCCTAGAACAAGGCAGTTAACCCACTGTTCCCCAGAACAAGGCAGTTAACCCACTGTTCCCCTGAGCAAGGCAGTTAACCCACTGTTCCCCTGAACAAGGCTGTTAACCCACTGTTCCCCTGAACAAGGCAGTTAACCCACTGTTCCCCTGAACAAGGCAGTTAACCCACTGTTCCCCTGAGCAAGGGCAGTTAACCCACTGTTCCCCTGAACAAGGCAGTTAACCCACTGTTCCCCTGAACAAGGCAGTTAACCCACTGTTCCCCAGAACAAGGCAGTTAACCCACTGTTCCCCTGAACAAGGCAGTTAACCCACTGTTCCCCTGAACAAGGCAGTTAACCCACTGTTCCCCTGAACAAGGCAGTTAATCCACTGTTCCCCTGAACAAGGCAGTTAACCCACTGTTCCCCTGAGCAAGGGCAGTTAACCCACTGTTCCCCAGAACAAGGCAGTTAACCCACTGTTCCCCTGAACAAGGCAGTGTTCCCCTGAGCAAGGCAGTTAACCCACTGTTCTCTGGGTGCCGAAGACGTGGATGTTGATTAAGGCAGCAACCCCCCCCCCCCGCACCTCTCTGATTCAGTTGGGTTAAGACACATTTCAGTTGAATACATTCAGTTGTACAACTGAGTAGGTATCCCCCTTTCCCCTTTCACACACTCTCTCTCTTCCTCTCCCTTTCCTACAGCAGAGCGGACTGTACATTCATTACAATTAAAGAAAAGACTTGGACTATATATTACAGGATTTATCTGGTCCCCCTAAATTATTATCTAGGGACGAGAGGAGGGACGAGGAGGGACGAGAGGAGGGACGAGAGGAGGGACGAGACGAGGGACGAGAGGAGGGACGAGAGGAGGGACGAGAGCTTCTGAAAACAAGCTGCCCCCATTCTGTTGTTTAGGACAAGCTGATGTTATGGTGGTGTTTGGTCCCTACACTAGGCTTTTAATCCATCTGAGGCATCTGGGATTGGTGGTGTTTGGTCCCTACACTAGGCTTTTAATCCATCTGAGGCATCTGGGATTGGTGGTGTTTGGTCCCTACACTAGGCTTTTAATCCATCTGAGGCATCTGGGATTGGTGGTGTTTGGTCCCTACGGCTTTTAATCCATCTGAGGCATCTGGGATTGGTGGTGTTTGGTCCCTACACTAGGCTTTTAATCCATCTGAGGCATCTGGGATTGGTGGTGTTTGGTCCCTACACGAGGCTTTTAATCCATCTGAGGCATCTGGGATTGGTGGTGTTTGGTCCCTACACTAGGCTTTTAATCCATCTGAGGCATCTGGGATTGGTGGTGTTTGGTCCCTACACGAGGCTTTTAATCCATCTGAGGCATCTGGGATTGGTGGTGTTTGGTCCCTGCACGAGGCTTTTAATCCATCTGAGGCATCTGGGATTGGTGGTGTTTGGTCCCTACACGAGGCTTTTAATCCATCTGAGGCATCTGGGATTGGTGGTGTTTGGTCCCTACACGAGGCTTTTAATCCATCTGAGGCATCTGGGATTGGTGGTGTTTGGTCCCTACACTAGGCTTTTAATCCATCTGAGGCATCTGGGATTGGTGGTGTTTGGTCCCTACACGAGGCTTTTAATCCATCTGAGGCATCTGGGATTGGTGGTGTTTGGTCCCTACACGAGGCTTTTAATCCATCTGCGGCATCTGGGATTGGTGGTGTTTGGCCCCTACACTAGGCTTTTAATCCATCTGATGCATCTGGGATTGGTGGTGTTTGGTCCCTACACAAGGCTTTTAATCCATCTGAGGCATCTGGGATTGGTGGTGTTTGGACCCTACACGAGGCTTTTAATCCATCTGAGGCATCTGGGATTGGTGGTGTTTGGTCCCTACACTAGGCTTTTAATCCATCTGATGCATCTGGGATTGGTGGTGTTTGGTCCCTACGGCTTTTAATCCATCTGAGGCATCTGGGATTGGTGGTGTTTGGTCCCTACACGAGGCTTTTAATCCATCTGAGGCATCTGGGATTGGTGGTGTTTGGTCCCTACACGAGGCTTTTAATCCATCTGAGGCATCTGGGATTGGTGGTGTTTGGTCCCTACGGCTTTTAATCCATCTGAGGCATCTGGGATTGGTGGTGTTTGGTACCTACACGAGGCTTTTAATCCATCTGAAGCATCTGGGATTGGTGGTGTTTGGTCCCTACACGAGGCTTTTAATCCATCTGCGGCATCTGGGATTGGTGGTGTTTGGCCCCTACACTAGGCTTTTAATCCATCTGATGCATCTGGGATTGGTGGTGTTTGGTCCCTACACAAGGCTTTTAATCCATCTGAGGCATCTGGGATTGGTGGTGTTTGGTCCCTACACGAGGCTTTTAATCCATCTGAAGCATCTGGGATTGGTGGTGTTTGGTCCCTACACGAGGCTTTTAATCCATCTGAGCCATCTGGGATTGGTGGTGTTTGGTCCCTACACGAGGCTTTGATTCCATCTGAGGCATCTGGGATCGGTGGTGTTTGGTCCCTACACGAGGCTTTTAATCCATCTGAGGCATCTGGGATTGGTGGTGTTTGGTCCCTACACGAGGCTTTTAATCCATCTGAGGCATCTGGGATTGGTGGTGTTTGGTCCCTACACGAGGCTTTTAATCCATCTGAAGCATCTGGGATCGGTGGTGTTTGGTCCCTCCACGAGGCTTTTAATCCATCTGAGGCATCTGGGATTGGTGGTGTTTGGTCCCTACACGAGGCTTTTAATCCATCTGAGGCATCTGGGATTGGTGGTGTTTGGTCCCTACACGAGGCTTTTAATCCATCTGCGGCATCTGGGATTGGTGGTGTTTGGCCCCTACACTAGGCTTTTAATCCATCTGATGCATCTGGGATTGGTGGTGTTTGGTCCCTACACAAGGCTTTTAATCCATCTGAGGCATCTGGGATTGGTGGTGTTTGGACCCTACACGAGGCTTTTAATCCATCTGAGGCATCTGGGATTGGTGGTGTTTGGTCCCTACACTAGGCTTTTAATCCATCTGATGCATCTGGGATTGGTGGTGTTTGGTCCCTACGGCTTTTAATCCATCTGAGGCATCTGGGATTGGTGGTGTTTGGTCCCTACACGAGGCTTTTAATCCATCTGAGGCATCTGGGATTGGTGGTGTTTGGTCCCTACACGAGGCTTTTAATCCATCTGAGGCATCTGGGATTGGTGGTGTTTGGTCCCTACACTAGGCTTTTAATCCATCTGATGCATCTGGGATTGGTGGTGTTTGGTCCCTACGGCTTTTAATCCATCTGAGGCATCTGGGATTGGTGGTGTTTGGTCCCTACACGAGGCTTTTAATCCATCTGAAGCATCTGGGATTGGTGGTGTTTGGTCCCTACACGAGGCTTTTAATCCATCTGCGGCATCTGGGATTGGTGGTGTTTGGCCCCTACACTAGGCTTTTAATCCATCTGATGCATCTGGGATTGGTGGTGTTTGGTCCCTACACAAGGCTTTTAATCCATCTGAGGCATCTGGGATTGGTGGTGTTTGGACCCTACACGAGGCTTTTAATCCATCTGAGGCATCTGGGATTGGTGGTGTTTGGTCCCTACACTAGGCTTTTAATCCATCTGATGCATCTGGGATTGGTGGTGTTTGGTCCCTACGGCTTTTAATCCATCTGAGGCATCTGGGATTGGTGGTGTTTGGTCCCTACACGAGGCTTTTAATCCATCTGAGGCATCTGGGATTGGTGGTGTTTGGTCCCTACACGAGGCTTTTAATCCATCTGAGGCATCTGGGATTGGTGGTGTTTGGTCCCTACACTAGGCTTTTAATCCATCTGATGCATCTGGGATTGGTGGTGTTTGGTCCCTACGGCTTTTAATCCATCTGAGGCATCTGGGATTGGTGGTGTTTGGTCCCTACACGAGGCTTTTAATCCATCTGAAGCATCTGGGATTGGTGGTGTTTGGTCCCTACACGAGGCTTTTAATCCATCTGAAGCATCTGGGATTGGTGGTGTTTGGTCCCTACACGAGGCTTTTAATCCATCTGAGCCATCTGGGATTGGTGGTGTTTGGTCCCTACACGAGGCTTTGATTCCATCTGAGGCATCTGGGATCGGTGGTGTTTGGTCCCTACACGAGGCTTTTAATCCATCTGAGGCATCTGGGATTGGTGGTGTTTGGTCCCTACACGAGGCTTTTAATCCATCTGAGGCATCTGGGATTGGTGGTGTTTGGTCCCTACACGAGGCTTTTAATCCATCTGAGGCATCTGGGAATGGTGGTGTTTGGTCCCTACACGAGGCTTTTAATCCATCTGAGGCATCTGGGATTGGTGGTGTTTGGTCCCTACACGAGGCTTTTAATCCATCTGAGGCATCTGGGATTGGTGGTGTTTGGTCCCTACACGAGGCTTTTAATCCATCTGAAGCATCTGGGATCGGTGGTGTTTGGTCCCTCCACGAGGCTTTTAATCCATCTGAGGCATCTGGGATTGGTGGTGTTTGGTCCCTACACTAGGCTTTTAATCCATCTGAGGCATCTGGGATTGGTGGTGTTTGGACCCTACACTAGGCTTTTAATCCATCTGAGGCATCTGGGATTGGTGGTGTTTGGACCCTACACTAGGCTTTTAATCCATCTGAGGCATCTGCGATTGGTGGTGTTTGGACCCTACACGAGGCTTTTAATCCATCTGAGGCATCTGGGATTGGTGGTGTTTGGCTCCTACACTAGGCTTTTAATCCATCTGAGGCATCTGAGATCGGAACAGAATGTAATAGAACCAGAATGACAATCTATAACAAATCATTAATAATTCACAAAACAATAATACTATAGGGACTTCCCCCGGCCTGCACGGCTACACGGCCTCATGGCTGCATGGCTGCACGGCCTCATGGCTGCATGGCCTCATGGCTGCATGGCTGCACGGCCTCATGGCTGCATGGCTGCACGGCCTCATGGCTGCATGGCTGCACGGCCTCATGGCTGCACGGCCTCATGGCTGCACGGCCGCATGGCTGCACGGCCGCATGGCTGCACGGCCTCATGGCTGCACGGCCCGCATAGCTACGTAGAGTAAACAGCTCGAGTTGGACACAATTGAATAACATTCCGGGTTAAAGTTTCAGATCGGCACAGTTTCCTGCGTACAACACCTGCATCACTATACTGGACGTTAGCATGTTCCAGTTCCCGCCAATATCCAGCAACTTCACACAGCCACTGAAGAGGAGTGGGACAACATTCCACAGGCCACCAATCAACAGCCTGATCAACTCTATGTGAAGGAGACGTGTCGCGCTGCATGAGGCAAATGGTGGTCACACCAGATACTGACTGGTTCTCTGATCCACACCCCTACCTCATTTTAAGGGATCTGTGACCAACAGATGCATATCTGTATTCCCAGTCATGTGAAATCCATAGATTAGGGAAAAATTAATTAATTAAAATCAAATTAGTTCCTTAAATTAACTGTAACTCAGTAAAATCTTAGAATTTGTTGTTATATTTCTGTTCAGTGTAGATTCAAGGAAAATAGTAAATACCACGTACACACATTATCTTATAGTACACATGCAGCAACAAAAACAAACAAAGAAAGAGATTTTCGAATTTGGCAAAACTCACCGTGCTCTCTGCTTATTGGCCACGGCAGGAGAGATATGATGACCAGCCACGAAAAGAAAAAACAAATCAGTTTGGCATATCAAAACAAAGACTCTTTATCAGAATAGCCAATCACAGCCTGAGAATGTACCAGCTCATTACCCAGAGAGAATGTAGGAGAATTCATAAAGGCCGTGCTCTCTCTTATAACAAACTGGCCTAAAGGGGAAAGGGATGGGCGTTATATAATATCATGACATTTCTTCGGATAACCCGGTTAGTCGAATGACAGTGTTTTACTTCAACGGAGACTTGCTCGCATGACCAGAGAGAGTGCCGGTGCGCTGCCCTATAGGGGTGTGGGAGGGGCGAGAGAGGGGCAGGGGCCGGTGTGTTGCCCTATAGGGGTGTGGGAGGGGCGAGAGAGGGGCAGGGGCCGGTGCGCTGCCCTATAGGGGTGTGGGAGGGGTGAGATAGGGGCAGGGGCCGGTGTGTTGCCCTATAGGGGTGTGGGAGGGGCGAGAGAGGGGCAGGGGCCGGTGCACTGCCCTATAGGGGTGTGGGAGGGGTGAGATAGGGGCAGGGGCCGGTGTGTTGCCCTATAGGGGTGTGGGAGGGGCAGGGGCTGGTGCGTTGCCCTATAGGGGTGTGGGAGGGGCGAGAGAGGGGCAGGGGCCGGTGCGTTGCCCTATAGGGGTGTGGGAGGGGCGAGAGAAGGGCAGGGGCCGGTGCGTTGCCCTATAGGGGTGTGGGAGGGGCGAGAGAGGGGCAGGGGCCGGTGCGCTGCCCTATAGGGGTGCGGGAGGGGCGAGAGAGGGGCAGGGGCCGGTGCGTTGCCCTATAGGGGTGTGGGAGGGGCGAGAGAGGGGCAGGGGCCGGTGCGTTGCCCTATAGGGGTGCGGGAGGGGCGAGAGAGGGGCAGGGGCCGGTGCGCTGCCCTATAGGGGTGCGGGAGGGGCGAGAGAGGGGCAGGGGCCGGTGCGTTGCCCTATAGGGGTGTGGGAGGGGCGAGAGAGGGGCAGGGGCCGGTGCGTTGCCCTATAGGGGTGTGGGAGGGGCGAGAGAGGGGCGAGAGAGGGGCAGGGGCCGGTGCGCTGCCCTATAGGGGTGTGGGAGGGGCGAGAGAGGGGCAGGGGCCGGTGCGCTGCCCTATAGGGGTGCGGGAGGGGCGAGAGAGGGGCAGGGGCCGGTGCGCTGCCCTATAGGGGTGTGGGAGGGGCGAGAGAGGGGCAGGGGGCGGTGCGCTGCCCTATAGGGGTGCGGGAGGGGCGAGAGGGGGCAGGGGCCGGTGCGCTGCCCTATAGGGGTGCGGGAGGGGCGAGAGAGGGGCAGGGGCCGGTGCGCTGCCCTAAAGGGGTGCGGGAGGGGCGAGAGAGGGGCAGGGACCGGTGCGTTGCCCTATAGGGGTGTGGGAGGGGCAGGGGCCGGTGCGCTGCCCTATAGGGGTGTGGGAGGGGCGAGAGAGGGGCAGGGGCCGGTGCGCTGCCCTAAAGGGGTGTGGGAGGGGCGAGAGAGGGGCAGGGGCCGGTGCGTTGCCCTATAGGGGTGCGGGAGGGGCGAGAGAGGGGCAGGGGCCGGTGCGTTGCCCTATAGGGGTGTGGGAGGGGCGAGAGAGGGGCAGGGGCCGGTGCGTTGCCCTATAGGGGTGCGGGAGGGGCGAGAGAGGGGCAGGGGCCGGTGCGTTGCCCTATAGGGGTGCGGGAGGGGCGAGAGAGGGGCAGGGGCCGGTGCGTTGCCCTATAGGGGTGCGGGAGGGGCGAGAGAGGGGCAGGGGCCGGTGTGTGTGACAGTCTGTGGGAGAGACCAAGTAGCCGAAACCGAAACGCGCTAGATAGACAAACTATTTTTGCTTCCAGTCCTTGTCTACAACTCCATTCATATGAAACACCTGTTGATTGATCATCGTAACCTAGTCCTCACTGAGACAACTTCATTCTGTAAATAATACTCCTCACTGAGACAACTTCATTCTGTAAATAATACTCCTCACCGAGACAACTTCATTCTGTAAATAATACTCCTCACTGAGACAACTTCATTCTGTAAATAATACTCCTCACTGAGGTAACTTCATTCTGTAAATAATACTCCATTTTGCATAGATTAGAAATGTCTGACTTTACTTGCTACACACATGGAGCCTCTGGCCGCTTTGATCGACCGATTACGACAAGTGTGTAGGCTACCAGAGTTTTTTATAATGTGTCGGGGCTCATTAAAACTGTTGTTTAATTCAACTGCAGAATGTAATGGTCTATCTTGTAGGCTATGTAGTAATGTCACATAGATCAATTTAAAAAAAAAAAACGTTTTTTTTTTTTTTTTTACAAAAATGAATACTATCCCAAGAAAATTGAATATTAACGTCCGTTCGGATATTCCGTCCAAAATGGCAGATTCCACTTCCCAAACACGACAGATTCTCAATTTTGGCCACTTTTTTTCCGCCCCCCCCACATTTTTATGATGTTAGTTTCTTCACACTGCTGCATGTAAACATCATTACATCATTTACACATCCACCTGAACCAAAAATAGTACTTCCTGAACCACAAATAGTACTTCCTGAACCACAAATAGTACTTCCTGAACCACAAATAGTACTTCCTGATCCAGAAATAGTACTTCCTGAACCACAAATAGTACTTCCTGAACCACAAATAGTACTTCCTGATCCACAAATAGTACTTCCTGAACCACAAATAGTACTTCCTGATCCAGAAATAGTACTTCCTGATCCAGAAATAGTACTTCCTGATCCAGAAATAGTACTTCCTGATCCAGAAATAGTACTTCCTGATCCAGAAATAGTACGGCTACTAGCAGAGTCCTTTCATCACCTCTGTGCTCCACGTCATGGTGGTTCTTCTCATCTTTAACGGGGAGGTTAGCCTGACTCCCCAGAGCTCCCAGGGCCAGCAGCCCAGACCCTGGGATTATTCCAGGAGGCTGGAGGCCCGCGGCCAGAAGGGGAGGACCGCCGTGGGCCGCATGGGACAGGTGCTGAGCCTGGAGCTGTTGCTGCTGTAGAGAGGGCAGAGAGACAGAGCAAGAAGAGGACAAGTGGGTCGGAGGGTAAGAGGAGAGAGACACCTAACCCATAGAATTACAGGATCTCTGTAACACAAAACTGCGGTATGTTTCCCCAGAGGATTCATTAATAAAGTAGTATATTATTTCTCGCACAGATCTAGACTCACGCCAATCGTTGAACAGGCAAAGTTCTTCAAGTTACGAATTGCAACACTATCAAACAGAGTTTTTAAAACCATTATTTCTACCATTATTTCAGAGCCCCATGAGATATGAGGCTCTGCTCAGAGACCATGAGATATGAGACTCTGCGACACCATGAGATATGAGGCTCTGCTCTGAGACACCATGAGATATGAGGCTCTGCTCAGAGACACCATGAGATATGAGACTCTCCTCAGAGACACCATGAGATATGAGGCTCTGCTCTGAGACACCATGAGATATGAGGCTCTGCTCAGAGACACCATGAGATATGAGGCTCTGCTCTGAGACACCATGAGATATGAGGCTCTGCTCAGAGACCATGAGATATGAGGCTCTGCTCAGAGACCATGAGATATGAGGCTCTGCTCAGAGACACCATGAGATATGAGGCTCCGCTCAGAGACCATGAGATATGAGGCTCTGAGACACCATGAGATATGAGGCTCTGCTCTGAGACACCATGAGATATGAGGCTCCGCTCAGAGACACCATGAGATATGAGGCTCTGAGACACCATGAGATATGAGGCTCTGCTCTGAGACACCATGAGATATGAGGCTCCGCTCTGAGACACCATGAGATATGAGGCTCCGCTCAGAGACACCATGAGATATGAGGCTCCGCTCTGAGACACCATGAGATATGAGGCTCCGCTCTGAGACACCATGAGATATGAGGCTCTGCTCAGAGACACCATGAGATATGAGGCTCTGCTCAGAGACACCATGAGATATGAGGCTCCGCTCTGAGACACCATGAGATATGAGGCTCCGCTCTGAGACACCATGAGATATGAGGCTCTGCTCAGAGACACCATGAGATATGAGGCTCTGCTCTGAGACACCATGAGATATGAGGCTCCGCTCTGAGACACCATGAGATATGAGGCTCTGCTAAGAGACACCATGAGATATGAGGCTCTGCTCTGAGACACCATGAGATATGAGGCTCTGCTCAGAGACACCATGAGATATGAGGCTCTGCTCAGAGACACCATGAGATATGAGGCTCTGCTCTGAGACACCATGAGATATGAGGCTCTGCTCAGAGACACCATGAGATATGAGGCTCTGCTCTGAGACACCATGAGATATGAGGCTCTGCTCAGAGACCATGAGATATGAGGCTCTGCTCAGAGACCATGAGATATGAGGCTCTGCTCAGAGACACCATGAGATATGAGGCTCCGCTCAGAGACCATGAGATATGAGGCTCTGAGACACCATGAGATATGAGGCTCTGCTCTGAGACACCATGAGATATGAGGCTCCGCTCAGAGACACCATGAGATATGAGGCTCTGAGACACCATGAGATATGAGGCTCTGCTCTGAGACACCATGAGATATGAGGCTCCGCTCTGAGACACCATGAGATATGAGGCTCCGCTCAGAGACACCATGAGATATGAGGCTCCGCTCTGAGACACCATGAGATATGAGGCTCCGCTCTGAGACACCATGAGATATGAGGCTCTGCTCAGAGACACCATGAGATATGAGGCTCCGCTCTGAGACACCATGAGATATGAGGCTCCGCTCTGAGACACCATGAGATATGAGGCTCTGCTCAGAGACACCATGAGATATGAGGCTCTGCTCTGAGACACCATGAGATATGAGGCTCCGCTCTGAGACACCATGAGATATGAGGCTCTGCTAAGAGACACCATGAGATATGAGGCTCTGCTCTGAGACACCATGAGATATGAGGCTCTGCTCAGAGACACCATGAGATATGAGGCTCTGCTCAGAGACACCATGAGATTTGAGGCTCTGCTCTGAGACACCATGAGATATGAGGCTCTGAGACACCATGAGATATGAGGCTCCGAGACACCATCAGATATGAGGCTCCGCTCAGAGACACCATGAGATATGAGGCTCCGCTCTGAGACACCAGGAGATATGAGGCTCCGCTCTGAGACACCAGGAGATATGAGACTCCGCTCTGAGACACCATGAGATATGAGGCTCTGCTCTGAGACACCATGAGATATGAGGCTCCGCTCTGAGACACCATGAGATATGAGGCTCCGCTCTGAGACACCATGAGATATGAGGCTCCGCTCTGAGACACCATGAGATATGAGGCTCTGCTCTGAGACACCATGAGATATGAGGCTCCGCTCAGAGACACCATGAGATATGAGGCTCCGCTCTGAGACACCATGAGATATGAGGCTCCGCTCAGAGACACCATGAGATATGAGGCTCCGCTCTGAGACACCATGAGATATGAGGCTCCGCTCTGAGACACCATGAGATATGAGGCTCTGAGACACCATGAGATATGAGGCTCTGCTCAGAGACACCATGAGATATGAGGCTCTGCTCTGAGACACCATGAGATATGAGGCTCTGCTCTGAGACACCATGAGATATGAGGCTCTGCTCTGAGACACCATGAGATATGAGGCTCTGAGACACCATGAGATATGAGGCTCTGCTCAGAGACACCATGAGATATGAGGCTCTGCTCTGAGACACCATGAGATATGAGGCTCTGCTCAGAGACACCATGAGATATGAGGCTCTCCTCAGAGACACCATGAGATATGAGGCTCCGCTCTGAGACACCATGAGATATGAGGCTCTGCTCTGAGACACCATGAGATATGAGGCTCTGCTCAGACACCATGAGATATGAGGCTCTGCTCTGAGACACCATGAGATATGAGGCTCTGCTAAGAGACACCATGAGATATGAGACTCCGCTCTGAGACACCATGAGATATGAGGCTCTGCTCTGAGACACCATGAGATATGAGGCTCTGCTCTGAGACACCATGAGATATGAGGCTCCGCTCAGTGACACCATGAGATATGAGGCTCCGCTCTGAGACACCAGGAGATATGAGGCTCCGCTCTGAGACACCATGAGATATGAGACTCTGCTCTGAGACACCATGAGATATGAGGCTCTGCTCAGACACCATGAGATATGAGGCTCTGCTCAGAGAGCATGAGATATGAGGCTCTACTCAGAGACACCATGAGATATGAGGCTCCGCTCAGAGACACCATGAGATATGAGGCTCCGCTCTGAGACACCATGAGATATGAGGCTCCGCTCTGAGACACCATGAGATATTAGGCTCTGCTCTGAGACACCATGAGATATGAGACTCCCTCTGAGACACCATGAGATATGAGGCTCCGCTCTGAGACACCATGAGATATGAGGCTCCGCTCAGAGACACCATGAGATATGAGGCTCCGCTCTGAGACACCATGAGATATGAGGCTCCGCTCTGAGACACCATGAGATATGAGGCTCCGCTCTGAGACACCATGAGATATGAGGCTCTGCTCAGAGACACCATGAGATATGAGGCTCCGCTCTGAGACACCATGAGATATGAGGCTCTGCTAAGAGACACCATGAGATGAGGCTCTGCTCAGAGACCATGAGATATGAGGCTCTGCTCAGAGACACCATGAGATATGAGGCTCTGCTCAGAGACACCATGAGATTTGAGGCTCTGCTCAGAGACACCATGAGATTTGAGGCTCCGCTCTGAGACACCATGAGATATGAGGCTCCGCTCTGAGACACCATGAGATATGAGGCTCCGCTCAGAGACACCATGAGATATGAGGCTCCGCTCTGAGACACCATGAGATATGAGGCTCTGCTCTGAGACACCATGAGATATGAGGCTCCGCTCTGAGACACCATGAGATATGAGGCTCTGCTCTGAGACACCATGAGATATGAGGCTCTGCTCAGAGACACCATGAGATATGAGGCTCTGAGACACCATGAGATATGAGGCTCCGCTCTGAGACACCATGAGATATGAGGCTCTGCTAAGAGACACCATGAGATATGAGGCTCTGCTCTGAGACACCATGAGATATGAGGCTCTGCTCAGAGACACCATGAGATTTGAGGCTCTGCTCTGAGACACCATGAGATATGAGGCTCCGCTCAGTGACACCATGAGATATGAGGCTCCGCTCTGAGACACCAGGAGATATGAGGCTCCGCTCTGAGACACCATGAGATATGAGACTCTGCTCTGAGACACCATGAGATATGAGGCTCTGCTCAGACACCATGAGATATGAGGCTCTGCTCAGAGAGCATGAGATATGAGGCTCTACTCAGAGACACCATGAGATATGAGGCTCCGCTCAGAGACACCATGAGATATGAGGCTCCGCTCTGAGACACCATGAGATATGAGGCTCTGCTCTGAGACACCATGAGATATTAGGCTCTGCTCTGAGACACCATGAGATATGAGACTCCCTCTGAGACACCATGAGATATGAGGCTCCGCTCTGAGACACCATGAGATATGAGGCTCCGCTCAGAGACACCATGAGATATGAGGCTCTGCTCTGAGACACCATGAGATATGAGGCTCCGCTCTGAGACACCATGAGATATGAGGCTCCGCTCTGAGACACCATGAGATATGAGGCTCTGCTCAGAGACACCATGAGATATGAGGCTCCGCTCTGAGACACCATGAGATATGAGGCTCTGCTAAGAGACACCATGAGATGAGGCTCTGCTCAGAGACCATGAGATATGAGGCTCTGCTCAGAGACACCATGAGATTTGAGGCTCTGCTCTGAGACACCATGAGATATGAGGCTCCGCTCTGAGACACCATGAGATATGAGGCTCCGCTCAGAGACACCATGAGATATGAGGCTCCGCTCTGAGACACCATGAGATATGAGGCTCTGCTCTGAGACACCATGAGATATGAGGCTCCGCTCTGAGACACCATGAGATATGAGGCTCTGCTCTGAGACACCATGAGATATGAGGCTCTGCTCAGAGACACCATGAGATATGAGGCTCTGAGACACCATGAGATATGAGGCTCCGCTCTGAGACACCATGAGATATGAGGCTCTGCTAAGAGACACCATGAGATATGAGGCTCTGCTCTGAGACACCATGAGATATGAGGCTCTGCTCAGAGACACCATGAGATTTGAGGCTCTGCTCTGAGACACCATGAGATATGAGGCTCTGAGACACCATGAGATATGAGGCTCCGAGACACCATGAGATATGAGGCTCCGCTCAGAGACACCATGAGATATGAGGTTCCGCTCTGAGACACCATGAGATATGAGGCTCTGCTCTGAGACACCATGAGATATGAGACTCTGCTCTGAGACACCATGAGATATGAGACTCTGCTCTGAGACACCATGAGATATGAGGCTCCGCTCTGAGACACCATGAGATATGAGGCTCTGCTCTGAGACACCATGAGATATGAGACTCTCCTCAGAGACACCATGAGATATGAGGCTCTGCTCTGAGACACCATGAGATATGAGGCTCTGAGACACCATGAGATATGAGGCTCTGCTCTGAGACACCATGAGATATGAGGCTCCGCTCTGAGACACCATGAGATATGAGGCTCCGCTCTGAGACACCATGAGATATGAGGCTCTGCTCTGAGACACCATGAGATATGAGGCTCCGCTCTGAGACACCATGAGATATGAGGCTCTGCTCAGAGACACCATGAGATATGAGGCTCCGCTCAGTGACACCATGAGATATGAGGCTCCGCTCTGAGACACCAGGAGATATGAGGCTCCGCTCTGAGACACCATGAGATATGAGACTCTGCTCTGAGACACCATGAGATATGAGGCTCTGCTCAGACACCATGAGATATGAGGCTCTGCTCAGAGAGCATGAGATATGAGGCTCTACTCAGAGACACCATGAGATATGAGGCTCCGCTCAGAGACACCATGAGATATGAGGCTCCGCTCAGAGACACCATGAGATATGAGGCTCTGAGACACCATGCGATATGAGGCTCCGCTCTGAGACACCATGAGATATGAGGCTCTGCTCTGAGACACCATGAGATATTAGGCTCTGCTCTGAGACACCATGAGATATGAGACTCCCTCTGAGACACCATGAGATATGAGGCTCCGCTCTGAGACACCATGAGATATGAGGCTCCGCTCAGAGACACCATGAGATATGAGGCTCTGCTCTGAGACACCATGAGATATGA
This sequence comes from Salvelinus fontinalis, assembly GCF_029448725.1. Lineage (NCBI taxonomy): Eukaryota > Metazoa > Chordata > Actinopteri > Salmoniformes > Salmonidae > Salvelinus > Salvelinus fontinalis. The sequence continues at coordinate 258,660 of NW_026600224.1, forward strand.
GGCTCCGCTCTGAGACACCATGAGATATGAGGCTCCGCTCTGAGACACCATGAGATATGAGGCTCTGCTCAGAGACACCATGAGATATGAGGCTCCGCTCTGAGACACCATGAGATATGAGGCTCTGCTAAGAGACACCATGAGATGAGGCTCTGCTCAGAGACCATGAGATATGAGGCTCTACTCAGAGACACCATGAGATTTGAGGCTCTGCTCTGAGACACCATGAGATATGAGGCTCCGCTCTGAGACACCATGAGATATGAGGCTCCGCTCAGAGACACCATGAGATATGAGGCTCCGCTCTGAGACACCATGAGATATGAGGCTCTGCTCTGAGACACCATGAGATATGAGGCTCCGCTCTGAGACACCATGAGATATGAGGCTCTGCTCTGAGACACCATGAGATATGAGGCTCTGCTCAGAGACACCATGAGATATGAGGCTCTGAGACACCATGAGATATGAGGCTCCGCTCTGAGACACCATGAGATATGAGGCTCTGCTAAGAGACACCATGAGATATGAGGCTCTGCTCTGAGACACCATGAGATATGAGGCTCTGCTCAGAGACACCATGAGATTTGAGGCTCTGCTCTGAGACACCATGAGATATGAGGCTCTGAGACACCATGAGATATGAGGCTCCGAGACACCATGAGATATGAGGCTCCGCTCAGAGACACCATGAGATATGAGGTTCCGCTCTGAGACACCATGAGATATGAGGCTCTGCTCTGAGACACCATGAGATATGAGACTCTGCTCTGAGACACCATGAGATATGAGACTCTGCTCTGAGACACCATGAGATATGAGGCTCCGCTCTGAGACACCATGAGATATGAGGCTCTGCTCTGAGACACCATGAGATATGAGACTCTCCTCAGAGACACCATGAGATATGAGGCTCTGCTCTGAGACACCATGAGATATGAGGCTCTGAGACACCATGAGATATGAGGCTCTGCTCTGAGACACCATGAGATATGAGGCTCCGCTCTGAGACACCATGAGATATGAGGCTCCGCTCTGAGACACCATGAGATATGAGGCTCTGCTCTGAGACACCATGAGATATGAGGCTCCGCTCTGAGACACCATGAGATATGAGGCTCTGCTCAGAGACACCATGAGATATGAGGCTCCGCTTTGAGACACCATGAGATATGAGGCTCTGCTAAGAGACACCATGAGATATGAGGCTCTGCTCTGAGACACCATGAGATATGAGGCTCTGCTCAGAGACACCATGAGATTTGAGGCTCTGCTCTGAGACACCATGAGATATGAGGCTCTGAGACACCATGAGATATGAGGCTCCGAGACACCATGAGATATGAGGCTCCGCTCAGAGACACCATGAGATATGAGGTTCCGCTCTGAGACACCAGGAGATATGAGGCTCCGCTCTGAGACACCAGGAGATATGAGACTCCGCTCTGAGACACCATGAGATATGAGGCTCTGCTCTGAGACACCATGAGATATGAGGCTCTGCTCTGAGACACCATGAGATATGAGGCTCTGCTCTGAGACACCACGAGATATGAGGCTCTCCTCAGAGACACCATGAGATATGAGACTCTGCTCAGAGACACCATGAGATATGAGGCTCCGCTCTGAGACACCATGAGAAATGAGGCTCTGCTCAGACACCATGAGATATGAGGCTCTGCTCAGAGACACCATGAGATATGAGGCTCTGAGACACCATGAGATATGAGGCTCTGCTCTGAGACACCATGAGATTTGAGGCTCTGCTCTGAGACACCATGAGATATGAGGCTCCGCTCAGAGACACCATGAGATATGAGGCTCCGCTCAGAGACACCATGAGATATGAGGCTCTGAGACACCATGAGATATGAGGCTCCGCTCTGAGACACCATGAGATATGAGGCTCCGCTCAGAGACACCATGAGATATGAGGCTCCGCTCAGAGACACCATGAGATATGAGGCTCCGCTCAGAGACACCATGAGATATGAGGCTCCGCTCAGAGACACCATGAGATATGAGGCTCTGCTCTGAGACACCACGAGATATGAGGCTCTCCTCAGAGACACCATGAGATATGAGACTCTGCTCAGAGACACCATGAGATATGAGGCTCCGCTCTGAGACACCATGAGAAATGAGGCTCTGCTCAGACACCATGAGATATGAGGCTCTGCTCAGAGACACCATGAGATATGAGGCTCTGAGACACCATGAGATATGAGGCTCTGCTCTGAGACACCATGAGATTTGAGGCTCTGCTCTGAGACACCATGAGATATGAGGCTCCGCTCAGAGACACCATGAGATATGAGGCTCCGCTCAGAGACACCATGAGATATGAGGCTCTGAGACACCATGAGATATGAGGCTCCGCTCTGAGACACCATGAGATATGAGGCTCCGCTCAGAGACACCATGAGATATGAGGCTCCGCTCAGAGACACCATGAGATATGAGGCTCCGCTCAGAGACACCATGAGATATGAGGCTCCGCTCAGAGACACCATGAGATATGAGGCTCCGCTCAGAGACACCATGAGATATGAGGCTCCGCTCAGAGACACCATGAGATATGAGGCTCCGCTCAGAGACACCATGAGATATGAGGCTCTGAGACACCATGAGATATGAGGCTCCGCTCTGAGACACCATGAGATATGAGGCTCCGCTCTGAGACACCATGAGATATGAGGCTCCGCTCTGAGACACCATGAGATATGAGGCTCCGCTCTGAGACACCATGAGATATGAGACTCTGCTCAGAGACCATGAGATATGAGACTCTGCTCTGAGACACCATGAGATATGAGGCTCCGCTCTGAGACACCATGAGATATGAGGCTCTGCTCTGAGACACCATGAGATATGAGACTCTGCTCAGAGACCATGAGATATGAGGCTCTGCTCAGAGACCATGAGATATGAGGCTCTGCTCAGAGACACCATGAGATATGAGGCTCTGCTCAGACACCATGAGATATGAGGCTCTGCTCAGAGACACCATGAGATATGAGGCTCTGCTCAGACACCATGAGATATGAGGCTCTGCTCAGATACATTAAGATGAAACAATAGGAACACTCATTATACTCTGAGCTGTATGACAGAGGAATGGAAACACTAGGCTTTAGAACCCCAGCTGACTAGAACTGTCAATCTCCATCTTGTCATCTTGTTTCACAGAAATGGCTGAATCCCAAAATTGGCTGGGGAAAAACCGGTGTGCATTAATAGGCAAAATTTGCTCCTGTCAAACCGGAATACGAAAACACGATACATATTTTAAAAGCTGAGAAACACCTCTTTCAAATGATATGACATACAATAGCACCATATCAATCAAAAACGGTAATCAATCAAGATAAAACACAGGTGAAAATGTGCATCTAAATACTAAAATCTATGATTTTCTTCCAAATTCCCCCCAAAAAATTTTGAGCACATTGTCGTCCTTATTTTTGGTAAGGATTGATCATCTGAAATCAGAATAGAAATACCCTTTACTGTGAATGGGTTACAGACGTTTTAGTGGAATGGGACATGCTTAACACCCCGGCCATCCTACAATCTCAGCTTGATGCCCTCAATCTCACACAAATTATCAATGAACCTACCAGGTACAACCCCAAATCCGTAAACACGGGCACCCTCATAGATATCATCCTAACCAACTTGCCCTCCAAATACACCTCTGCTGTTTTCAACCAAGATCTCAGCGATCACTGCCTCATTGCCTGCATCCGTAATGGGTCAGCGGTCAAACGACCTCCACTCATCACTGTCAAACTCTACCCAAAACACTTGAGCGAGCAGGCCTTTCTAATCGACCTGGCCGAGGTATCCTGGAAGGATATTGACCTTATCCCGTCAGTAGAGGATGCCTGGTTATTCTTTAAAGGTGCCTTCCTCACCATCTTAAATAAGCATGCCCCGTTCAAAACATTTCGAAACCAAGAACAGATATAGCCCTTGGTTCACTCCAGACCTGTCTGCCCTTGACCAGCACAAAAACATCCTGTGGCGTTCTGCATTAGCATCGAATAGCCCCCGTGATATGCAGCTTTTCAGGGAAGTTAGGAACAAATACAGGCAGTTAGGAAAGCTAAGACTAGATTTTTCAAGCAGAAATTTGCATCCTGTACCACAAACTCAAAAAAGTTCTGGGACACTAAAGTCCATGGAGAATAATAGCACCTCCTCCCAGCTGCCCACTGCACTGAGGCTAGGAAACACTGTCACCACCGATAAATCTACTATAATCGAGAATTTCAATAAGCATTTTTCTAAGGCTGGACATGCTTTCCACCTGGCTACCCCAACAGCCCTCCACCCCCCACAGAAACTTGCCCAAGCCTCCCTCATTTCTCCTTCACCCAAATCCAGATAGCTGATGTTCTGAAAGAGCTGCAAAGTCTGGACCGCTACAAATCAGCCGGGCTAGACAATCTGGACCCTCTCTTTCTAAAATTGTCTGCCGAAATTGTTGCAACCCCTATTACTAGCCTGTTCAACCTCTCTTTCGTATCGTCTGAGATCCCCAAAGATTGGAAAGCTGCAGCGGTTATCCCCCTCTTCAAAGGGAGAGACACTCTAGACCCAAACTGCTACAGACCTATATCTATCCTACCCTGCCTTTCTAAGGTCTTCGAAAGCCAAGTTAACAAATTACCGACCATTTCGAATCCCACCATACCTTCTCCGCTATGCAATCTGGTTTAAGAGTTGGTCATGGGTGCACCTCAGCCACGCTCAAGGTCCTAAACGATATCTTAACCGCCATCGATAGGAAACAGTACTGTGCAGCCGTATTCATTGACCTGGCCAAGGCTGTCGACTCTGTCAATCACCACATCCTCATCGGCAGACTCGATAGCCTTGGTTTCTCTAATGACTGCTTCGCCTGGTTCACCAACTACTTCTCAGATAGAGTTCAGTGTGTCAAATCGGAGGGCCTGTTGTCCGGTCCTCTGGCAGTCTCTATGGGGGTGCCACAGGGTTCAATTCTCGGGCCGACTCTTTTCTCTGTATACATCAATAATGTCGCTCTTGCTGCTGTTGATTCTCTGATCCACCTCTACGCAGACGACACCATTCTGTATACTTCTGGCCCTTCTTTGGACACTGTGGTAACTAACCTCCAGACGAGCTTCAATGCCATACAACTCTCCTTCCGTGGCCTCCAAATGCTCTTAAACGCTAGTAAAACTAAATGCATGCTATTCAACCGATCACTGCCTGCACCTGCTCGCCCGTCCAGCATCACTACTCTGGACGGCTCTGACTTAGAATATGTGGACAACTACAAATACCTAGGTGTCTGGCTAGACTGTAAACTCTCCTTCCACACTCACATTAAGCATCTCCAATCCAAAATTAAATCTAGAATCGGCTTCCTATTTCGCAACAAAGCATCCTTCACTCACGCTGCCAAACATACCCTCGTTAAACTGACCAGTGAGATAAGGTCGGGCTTTACCTAGCAGAGACTTGTAGATAACCTGGGTTTGGAGACGAGTATGAAGCGAGGGCCAGCCTCCGTTTTGTCACCAAAGCCCCATATACTACCCACCACTGCGACCTGTACTCTCGTTGGTTGGCCCTCGCTTCATACTCATTGCCAAACCCACTGGCTCCAGGTCATCTACAAGTCTCTGCTAGGTAAAGCCCCGCCTTATCTCAGCTCACTGGTCACCATAGCAGCACCCACTCGTAGCACGCGCTCCAGCAGGTATATCTCACTGGTCATCCCCAAAGCCAATTCCACCTTTGGCCACCTTTCCTTCCAGTTCTCTGCGAACGAACTGCAAAAATCACTAAATAAAAATAATGTATTTATCTTGCTCCTTTGCACCCCAGTATCTCTACTTGCACATTCATCTTCTGCACATTCTACCATTCCAGTGTTTATTTGCAATTACCTCGCCACCGTGGCCTATTTATTGCCTTACCTCAGTTATCTCACCTCATTTGCACATGCTGTATATAGACTTTTTGTTTTCTTTTGTTCTACTGTATTATTGACTGTATGTTTTGTTTATTCCATGTGCAACTCTGTGTTGTTGTATGTGTCGAATTGCTTTGCTTTATCTTGGTCAGGTCGCAGTTGTAAATGAGAACTTGTTCTCAACTGGCCGATGGAATGTTCTATGGAATGTTCTGTGATCAGACAGTTTATCAGGATAGTATATTAAAGACCTAGTCATGCCAGGAAGTAAATACACCCCCTGGAAAGTTGGATATGTAATCTCCACTTCAACACTATTGACAGATCAAGGAAACCTGATTTAACAAATTACACTGTAAGATTATACTGTGTAATCATGTATTCATCAAAAATCTACAGAAATGCAATTCCATAGTGCAGAAAAAAATAAGGGACACTCCTAGGTACCCCCTTTGGCTGAAATAACTTACGCTAGTCGTTCCTTGTAACTGTCAGTCTCTTACATTGACTGGGAGTAATATCTGCTCACTCTTCTGTACAGTACTGATTCAACTGTGTCATGTTCCGGGGCTTTCTGGCTCGGCCCACTTCAAGTACCCCCCACAGAATTTGGACAAGATTGAGATCTGGGCTTTGACTCGGCCGTTCCATAACCCTCCATTTCTACAGGATGGAGATCTGGGCTTTGACTCGGCCGTTCCATAACCCTCCATTTCTACAGGATAGAGATCTGGGCTTTGACTCGGCCGTTCCATAACCCTCCATTTCTACAGGATTGAGATCTGGGCTTTGACTCGGCCGTTCCATAACCCTCCATTTCTACAGGATAGAGATCTGGCTAGGCCGTTCCATAACCCTCCATTTCTACAGGATTGAGATCTGGCTAGGCCGTTCCATAACCCTCCATTTCTACAGGATAGAGATCTGGCTAGGCCGTTCCATAACCCTCCATTTCTACAGGATTGAGATCTGGGCTTTGACTCGGCCGTTCCATAACCCTCCATTTCTACAGGACTGAGATCTGGGCTTTGACTCGGCCGTTCCATAACCCTCCATTTCTACAGGATAGAGATCTGGGCTTTGACTCGGCCGTTCCATAACCCTCCATTTCTACAGGATTGAGATCTGGCTAGGCCGTTCCATAACCCTCCATTTCTACAGGATTGAGATCTGGGCTTTGACTCGGCCGTTCCATAACCCTCCATTTCTACAGGATTGAGATCTGGGCTTTGACTCGGCCGTTCCATAACCCTCCATTTCTACAGGATAGAGATCTGGGCTTTGACTCGGCCGTTCCATAACCCTCCATTTATACAGGATTGAGATCTGGGCTTTGACTCGGCCGTTCCATAACCCTCCATTTCTTATTTTTGAGCCATTCTGTTTCACATGGCTGTATATGCACCAATTTTTTGGGGTTATTTTTATTTTACCTTTATTTTACCTTTATTTTACCAGGCAAGTCAGTTAAGAACAAATTCTTATTTACAATGACGGCCTACACCGGCCAAACCCAAACCCGGACGACGCTGGGCCAATTGTGTACTGCCCTATGGAACTCGCAATCACTGCCGGATGTGATACAGCCTGGATTCGAACCAGGGACTGTAGTGATGCCTCTTGCACTGAGATGCAGTGCCTAACTCAGGAGCCCAATAAGCACCAAAACAAATGACAAATAGCATTTAGTCTTAGATATGATAAAGAAAGACAAAAACAAGCGATATAATATAAAACCACTTTATTGAAATAATCATCTTACATTGTCTCATTCAAACCTGAAAATGAAGACATTTAAAATTGCCACCATAACATTATTCAACACTCATTTCAGGGCTAATTTCATCAAAATATGAAACAAATAATATATAACAATTATTAGCTTTTACTTTTAATTAACTTCAATTTCTAAATTCAACTAGCATATAGTCTATTACACAGTCAGAACAGGAACAATTCCTAAAGCACAACATTATTTTACAGTCATTTTACAATGTACAGGTACGATACATCCCCAAGGCCATTAGAGGCATGAATGAAACAAAAGGGGAGGCTGGCATGCAGGAGAAGGGGGACACGCAGGAAAAGGAGGACACCAAGGAGAAGGGGGACACGCAGGAGAAGGGGGACACGCAGGAGAAGGGGGACACGCAGGAGAAGGGGGACACGCAGGAGAAGGGGGACACCAAGGAGAAGGGGGACACGCAGGAGAAGGAGGACACGCAGGAGAAGGGGGACACGCAGGAGAAGGGGGACACGCAGGAGAAGGGGGACACCAAGGAGAAGGGGGACACGCAGGAGAAGGAGGACACCAAGGAGAAGGAGGACACGCAGGAGAAGGGGGACACGCAGGAGAAGGAGGACACCAAGGAGAAGGGGGACACGCAGGAGAAGGGGACAAGCAGGAGAAGGAGGACACGCAGGAGAAGGGGGACACGCAGGAGAAGGAGGACACCAAGGAGAAGGGGGACACGCAGGAGAAGGGGACAAGCAGGAGAAGGAGGACACGCAGGAGAAGGGGGACACGCAGGAGAAGGGGGACACGCAGGAGAAGGAGGACACCAAGGAGAAGGGGGACACGCAGGAGAAGGGGACAAGCAGGAGAAGGAGGACACGCAGGAGGCAAAATTACTATATATTTTTTTTTACTTAACTAGGCAAGTCAGTTAAGAAAAAAATCGTATTTACAATGACGGCCTACTGGGGAACAGTGGGTTAACTGCCTTGTTCAGGGGGAGAACAACAGATTTTAACCTTGTCAACTCGGGGATTCGATCCAGCAACCTTTCGGTTACTAGTCCAACACTCTAACCACTAGGCTACCTGCCGTACTACTGAATATCTGAGCTTCATCCGAGTCCCTTTACTAGCACCTATTTTCACACTCAGTGGCGTGCCACAACCTGTAAACAAACCAACCAACCAGGTTCTGTTCTCCTTTCTGTCTTTCCTGTAACACAGCCAACCAATTCTAGAGGGGGTCTGGTAGTGAGGGCACGTGCTATGTGAAAAGATGAACTTACAGTTTTTTCACAGACAAAGAAAAAGTCTGTCAAAAAGACGGACACGTGTCCTTAATACGAATACCTTTTCCGAAACGTCGAGAGAAAAAAAAATGTTTCTCTCTGAATGTCAACTGTCAGTAAACCAGGTGCTGTAATGTTTCCCGCTGACATTCCATGGAAACCAAACAGGTAACCGTTGACAACTGCAACGTCAACACAGTTGGGGAAACAAAGGGTTTTTCTCGAACACTTGTGCTAATCATTGTTCCGTGTATCAAACCCGTCTGTCTATTGTAAATGGTGGATTACAGCAGGCAGGCGGGACCACCTGCCTATTCCCAACACCTGTTTGATTAGCCTCGTTACTGGAGTGGAATCATTTACATTGTGAAAGTTGGAAAGGCAGGTAACAGTATGTTTCTATCTACCGTAAAAGCCAATACATGGCCTCCTATCTACCGTAAAAGCCAATACATTGCCTCCTATCTACCGTAAAAGCCAATACATTGCCTCCTATCTACCGTAAAAGCCAATACATGGCCTCCTATCTACCGTAAAAGCCAATACATTGCCTCCTATCTACCGTAAAAGCCAATACATTGCCTCCTATCTACCGTAAAAGCCAATACATTGCCTCCTATCTACCGTAAAAGCCAATACATTGCCTCCTATCTACCGTAAAAGCCAATACATTGCCTCCTATCTACTGTAAAAGCCAATACATTGCCTCCTATCTACCGTAAAAGCCAATACATTGCCTCCTATCTACCGTAAAAGCCAATACATTGCCTCCTATCTACCGTAAAAGCCAATACATTGCCTCCTATCTACCGTAAAAGCCAATACATTGCCTCCTATCTACCGTAAAAGCCAATACATTGCCTCCTATCTACCGTAAAAGCCAATACATTGCCTCCTATCTACCGTAAAAGCCAATACATTGCCTCCTATCTACCGTAAAAGCCAATACATTGCCTCCTATCTACCGTAAAAGCCAATACATTGCCTCCTATCTACTGTAAAAGCCAATACATTGCCTCCTATCTACTGTAAAAGCCAATACATTGCCTCCTATCTACTGTAAAAGCCAATACATTGCCTCCTATCTACTGTAAAAGCCAATACATTGCCTCCTATCTACCGTAAAAGCCAATACATTGCCTCCTATCTACCGTAAAAGCCAATACATTGCCTCCTATCTACCGTAAAAGCCAATACATTGCCTCCTATCTACCGTAAAAGCCAATACATTGCCTCCTATCTACCGTAAAAGCCAATACATTGCTTCCTATCTACCGTAAAAGCCAATACATTGCCTCCTATCTACCGTAAAAGCCAATACGTTGCCTCCTATCTACTGTAAAAGCCAATACATTGCCTCCTATCTACTGTAAAAGCCAATACATTGCCTCCTATCTACCGTAAAAGCCAATACATTGCCTCCTATCTACCGTAAAAGCCAATACGTTGCCTCCTATCTACCGTAAAAGCCAATACGTTGCCTCCTATCTACCGTAAAAGCCAATACGTTGCCTCCTATCTACCGTAAAAGCCAATACAATGCCTCCTATCTACTGTAAAAGCCAATACATTGCCTCCTATCTACTGTAAAAGCCAATACATTGCCTCCTATCTACTGTAAAAGCCAATACATTGCCTCCTATCTACTGTAAAAGCCAATACATTGCCTCCTATCTACTGTAAAAGCCAATACATTGCCTCCTATCTTACACCAACGCATATCCCCAAGCTCGGTTTGATGTCCTTAAAACACACCAGGAAACCGTTTCCATTTGACACTATAGTCCCACATGCATTGAATCCCTGTTCTCTCAGACTAGTTACGAGTGACTTGCAAAAGTTGTCAAACCAAACGTTGTAACCCTGGTTTGCATATGGCACAAACCCAATTCCTCAACAACTTTCCTCAGCTAGGTCAACTACACGACCATTACAAACCAAATGCCACCCAATGTCTGACCATTACAAACCTCTGGCACCCAATGCCTGACCATTACAAACCAACTGCCACCCAATGCCTGACCATAACAAACCAACTGCCACCCAATGCCTGACCATTACAAACCAACTGCCACCCAATGCCTGACCATTACAAACCAACTGCCACCCAATGCCTGACCATAACAAACCAACTGCCACCCAATGCCTGACCATTACAAACCAACTGCCACCCAATGCCTGACCATTACAAACCAACTGCCACCCAATGCCTGACCATTACAAACCAACTGCCACCCAATGCCTGGCCATTACAAACCAACTGCCACCCAATGCCTGACCATAACAAACCAACTGCCACCCAATGCCTGACCATAAAACCAACTGCCACCCAATCCCTGACCATTACAAACCAACTGCCACCCAATGCCTGACCATTACAAACCAACTGCCACCCAATGCCTGACCATAACAAACCAACTGCCACCCAATGCCTGACCATAACAAACCAACTGCCACCCAATGCCTGACCATTACAAACCAACTGCCACCCAATGCCTGACCATTACAAACCAACTGCCACCCAATGCCTGACCATAACAAACCAACTGCCACCCAATGCCTGACCATTACAAACCAACTGCCACCCAATGCCTGACCATTACAAACCAACTGCCACCCAATGCCTGACCATTACAAACCAACTGCCACCCAATGCCTGACCATTACAAACCAACTGCCACCCAATGCCTGACCATTACAAACCAACTGCCACCCAATGCCTGACCATAACAAACCAACTGCCACCCAATGCCTGACCATTACAAACAAACTGCCACCCAATGCCTGACCATTACAAACCAACTGCCACCCAATGCCTGACCATTACAAACCAACTGCCACCCAATGCCTGACCATAACAAACCAACTGCCACCCAATGCCTGACCATAACAAATCAACTGCCACCCAATGCCTGACCATAACAAATCAACTGCCACCCAATGCCTGACCATTACAAACCAACTGCCACCCAATGCCTGACCATTACAAACCAACTCCCACCCAATGCCTGACCATAACAAACCAACTGCCACCCAATGCCTGACCATTACAAACCAACTGCCACCCAATGCCTGACCATTACAAACCAACTGCCACCCAATGCCTGACCATTACAAACCAACTGCCACCCAATGCCTGACCATAACAAACCAACTGCCACCCAATGCCTGACCATTACAAACCAACTGCCACCCAATGCCTGACCATAACAAATCAACTGCCACCCAATGCCTGACCATAACAAACCAACTGCCACCCAATGCCTGACCATAACAAACCAACTGCCACCCAATGCCTGCGTGGAAAAACAACACAAGTCTAATCTCCCTTAAGTCTTTCCTGAGTGGTCGACCGAAACTGTTTTGACGTACGAGATCTAAACCAACTGGATGTTCAGGCCTGAAAGGGATGGGATCCCGGGTGTCTGTGTATCAACATCATCGTAGGACTGAAACGTGCTTATCGGACAAGACAGAGGGTTTACTCCTATGGGGACGTGGAGCAAGAACAGAAAGACTGAAGAGAAAACAGATCATTGTCAGTATACTCAATAATATATGCAGAAAAAAACGGCCCATATATATATATATATATATATATATATACACACACAATATATATATAAAGGCCTGATGATACATAACAATAAGACATTATTTATAGTTACATTCCAGTTGAAGCCCCACCGAGGCCTCAGTTAGCAGCTCCTTAACTTCCTCTGGCTCCTTGATCTCCTTCTCTTCATCCTCATCTTCTCCAGTAGCTCAGCATCTTCCTCTAAGAAGGTCTCCCAGTAGCTCAGCATCTTCCTCTAAGAAGGTCTCCCAGTAGCTCAGCATCTTCCTCTAAGAAGGTCTCCCAGTAGTTCAGCATCTTCCTCTAAGAAGGTCTCCCAGTAGCTCAGCATCTTCCTCTAAGAAGGTCTCCCAGTAGCTCAGCATCCTCCTCTAAGAAGGTCTCCCAGTAGCTCAGCATCTTCCTCTAAGAAGGTCTCCCAGTAGCTCAGCATCTTCCTCTAAGAAGGTCTCCCAGTAGCTCAGCATCTTCCTCTAAGAAGGTCTCCCAGTAGTTCAGCATCTTCCTCTAAGAAGGTCTCCCAGTAGCTCAGCATCTTCCTCTAAGGTCTCCCAGTAGTTCAGCATCTTCCTCTAAGAAGGTCTCCAAGTAGTTCAGCATCTTCCTCTAAGGTCTCCAAGTAGCTCAGCATCTTCCTCTAAGAAGGCCTCCCAGTAGCTCAGCATCTTCCTCTAAGGCATCCCAGTAGTTCAGCATCTTCCTCTAAGAAGGTCTCCCAGTAGTTCAGCATCTTCCTCTAAGAAGGTCTCCCAGTAGCTCAGCATCTTCCTCTAAGAAGGCATCCCAGTAGCTCAGCATCTTCCTCTAAGAAGGCATCCCAGTAGCTCAGCATCTTCATCTAAGAAGGTCTCCAAGTAGCTCAGCATCTTCCTCTAAGGCCATGTCGTCATTGTCCTCCTCGTCCTGCAGGTTTTTCGCTGAAATGACCCGCAGCTCATCTGCCCTCAAACGTCCTCCTCCTCATGGACAGGGACAATATCCTGCTGGTACTGGTCTTCATTGTCTATTTCTACAACTCAAAACATAAAAGTCAAACATTGAAAATGTACATTTCAAATGTAAATCAGTGACAACCCCTCCAAAAGAACCACCTAAGATTGACAAAAAGTTATATTCAGAAAACACTTCAGTACATAAAAACTAGAATCAATGAAAGTGAAGTGTATCCACAAGTTATAAGTTGCAAGGTGACAAAGTAACATTTTCACATCCAAAAGGTTTTCATCGTAAACATTTGAGAAAACATGTCATATAATTGTTTGTCTGATAGTCCATAATTCCAATATTATGATAATGTATGCCTGTCAGTAGCAAAGTTACAAACCAGCTGGAACATGAACATTTACTTTAACAAGCTGACCGCCACAAAATCATTATTTATCATCTATTTTCGCAAGGTTTAGGCCATAACTTTACATTCATTCTTGCGATCAACAGCCAGAAGGCTTAATAATTGATAGGAATCATACCAAAGATAAACAGACACCTAGTAAAATACAGTCATGTAGACATCAGGCTACGGGGATATGACTAGCAGCTAGTAAAATACAGTCATGTAGACATCAGGATACGGGGATATGACTAGCAGCTAGTAAAATACAGTCATGTAGACATCAGGCTACGGGGATATGACTAGCAGCTAGTAAAATACAGTCATGTAGACATCAGGCTACGGGGATATGACTAGCAGCTAGTAAAATACAGTCATGTAGACATCAGGCTACGGGGAAATGACTAGCAGCTAGTAAAATACAGTCATGTAGACATCAGGCTACAGGGATATGACTAGCAGCTAGTAAAATACATTCAAGCGTTGATCGACATGGTAATGGCTCTATAGTATTAACGGACCCTCCGTTACATGTCATGTCGTAACGTACAGCGCGCATAAAGCAACTATTTCTGTCTTACAATCTCTCTCCACCAGGTGTAGCACTTCTCTCATCGTTTAAAAACAAGAAATGGACCGTGACGGGGGTAAGGAGGATACCTAGGCATTTATTGCGTCATCGCTGTAAGTGATCATGACTCTCAAAGCCGCTGTTTACTTCTAAGATCACTTTAGCACCGCCCTAAAAACCAGATTCAAATTCGACACAAACCTTCAAATAGGTATGTAATGACACATTATATAAACTCTTTATAGTGTTTTATTTACATTTTAGAGGCGATAAGGTGATAAGTTGGACAGATCGAGTGAAAAAAAGCAATTTTCCCACACGACATCTCTCCTTCTCACTATCATGCATTAGTTTCGCTTCCCCACCCGCCATTTTTAGAAAAACCCGACGGGGCTCATTGCCTGCTTGAATTATGCAGAAACGGGCAGCGTTTAGGTCATGTAATTGATTCTGTTGGAAAGGAGAGAAAATGTCCTTTACAATGGTATTGACATTACAGTTGATCTGGAAGTATTACGTTTTTTGGGGCGCTAAAATAAGGGCAATTGTACGGACCAAGGCGATGTACGAGTTTACGTGAGTTTACGTTACAGCCTTCCAAAATTCTTCAACGGTATTGGGAGCTAATCAGGTAACAACAGTGCACCTCTGAAAGAATCTCTAAGGGCACAGAACAGCTGAATAAAAAAAACATTTGTAACTAATAAAGAACCCTCTCCTTTGGCTGGCTAGCTAGAGACAAAATATAAATCCCTAGCCAGTTTGCTTTTAGCTCTAATAGCTAATGACGAATCCATTTTATTTTGTACAATTATCAAAGAAAACATTAACATCAAAAAGACAAGCGCTAAATCAAGTAGGCTACCTTGCTCCGTCTTGGTTGACTAACTTGGACCAACATAGATGAACTAGCCATCATAGTTAGCTACGTGGCTAGCTAGCAATCTAGATAGTTAGCTAACATTATCTGAGGAGATAAAAAAAAAAAAAAAAAACATGACTCATTTAGTGTAAATTGTTTACTTTCTGCTCACTTTATTGCATTAGTGAGCCCTCAAATGATACTTTAGCCTAATTTGCTACATAGGTCATCTGCCTTTTTTGCAATTATTTTCCATTGGACAAAAGATGTAACCCACAAATGTTTGCTTAGGTTTTTTTGCCAAACTAACAATGTCTTACTGTATTTAAATTATTTTATTTCAACTAACTTGTTTTAATTCAATTAAGTTAAAATAAGTTAAAAATAGGATGTAAAAAGTCTGAAGACAGGGGTGTAGTGAGCTGGTCAATAACCCCTTCATGAGAAATGCGGGGGTGTAGTCCTTTGCGACGCAACTGCAGTCTGAGAAACCTAACTGTATTCTCAATATCACTCCACTATCAAACACCAGCCAGAACAGGAGATATACAGAAGAGTCATGTTATTCAGAACTGTAAACCAGTTTCATTCTGTCTCTTTACTTGCTGATCTTCCTGTTTTCATATACTTTAAAAAAGATGGATGTCATTGATCAGATAATATTAACTTTTACCTCAGATAGAAATGTTAAACTCACTTTCAAGCCGATTCTACTTTTCAAGTCTAATACTGGGCTTGGTAGCTAACGTTAAGTGGCTAACGTTAACCAGGTGTCAAAAGTTCATTCCACAGACTCATCTTATCAATCGGGGGAAACTTAAATATCATTACCAACATTAAAACCAAAAAATATATACAGTTCCCTACCTTGATATTGTCGTCCAAATCTGAATGGATGGCACTGCCAAAAGTGTTCACAACCTGTCAGATTGAGTCGGGTAGAGAGGCGCCTTCCTGTGGCAGCAACGTACATTTTCCTGTTGACTTTTTCCCTTTTGAGAGAAAACCTCATCCCCGACTCTTAACCAATCATATATCATCATGCAGACATTGTAACCTATCAAAGGGCTTAAATGCACACTAATTCCCGCCTCTTAACCAATCATATATCATCATGCAGACATTGTAACCTATCAAAGGGCTTAAATGCACACTAATTCCCGCCTCTTAACCAATCATATATCATCATGCAGACATTGTAACCTATCAAAGGGCTTAAATGCACATGTTTATAGACGTGGATAGAATACATATCTTTGCTTTAACTTCCATGTTAACTTCCATGTGTTTCCATTCCCCTTCAATAAAAACAGATGAATCTTAATTCCCACCATTATGCCGGGCTTGTCACTCAACCCATAATAATCTCTGGATTAATTCACATTACACACGGTGTTAACGTTTACAGTATCACACAGACAGACAAAGTGACGGTCCAAAACACCAGTGGAAAAACCTGCACAGACAAGCTTATATTTACTCTCTTCACATCCAGTCTGGTGGATCCACAGCCACACAACGAGTCATCACTACGCTACGTGGGTGATTATAATGGATGTGGGTTAGAAAGCACTTAGCAGTACAGGAGTAAGAGGTTTAAAACCAGGTTAAATAACCCTTCAGGAACACTTAGCAGTACAGGAGTAAGAGGTTTAAAACCAGGTTAAATAACCCTCCAGGAACACTTAGCAGTACATAAAACCAGGTTAAAACCAGGTTAAATAACCCTCCAGGAACACTTAGCAGTACATAAAACCAGGTTAAAACCAGGTTAAATAACCCTCCAGGAACACTTAGCAGTACATAAAACCAGGTTAAAACCAGGTTAAATAACCCTCCAGGAACACTTAGCAGTACAAAAAAACAGTTTAAAACCAGGTTAAATAACCCCCCAGGAACACTTAGCAGTACATAAAACCAGGTTAAATAACCCCCCAGGAACACTTAGCAGTACATAAAACCAGGTTAAAACCAGGTTAAATAACCCTCCAGGAACACTTAGCAGTACATAAAACCAGGTTAAATAACCCCCCAGGAACACTTAGCAGTACATAAAACCAGGTTAAAACCAGGTTAAATAACCCCCCAGGAACACTTAGCAGTACATAAAACCAGGTTAAAACCAGGTTAAATAACCCTTCAGGAACACTTAGCAGTACGTAAAACCAGGTTAAAACCAGGTTAAATAACCCTCTAGGAACAACCAATAGACATCCTTTATTACAGCCATCTACAAGCGCTCAATACCTAAAGACTATTATGTCAGTATATGTGTTGTCTCTCTCCCCATCTCTTTTACAAGCCTCAACGCAAATACAGATCATTTATGGGTTTTCTTTTTAATATTCGCTTTTTTTTTTTTTTTTTACGTGTTTATAGGGAGAAGAACTTAAACCTACTACGAACGTTATACTGTTGTCTTGGGAGAATAATAACAAAGGCATTAAGCATTCTGTAGATAAACAACCCTGATATATAGTCTATAGCATTAACTCTTGTCCAAGTGTCCTAAGTGTGCCATTAACTCTTGTCCTATAATATGTATTGTCAAAACGTCATCATAAGTCAGGGAGGCTGGGGTACTCAGAGGGTAGGCACATCATTATCATCACAGGGCTTTTCTAGAGGGCAGGTTAGCCTAAGTACAACTCACCACAACACACGACTGACACTAACGAAGCTGCCATCATCCTGAGGAAGGCAAAAGGCTACTCTCAGGTCAAAACAGACACTGGTTTGTTACTCAATTAAAATGTGAATGACCATAGACGGGGTTTGGTTGTTTAGCAACAATACGTAACTAAGTAACTAAGGGGCAAAGTTGGCTTAGATTGTTGACGTGTTAAACTATATTTTGTCTCCAAATGTTTATAGAAAACATTTGCACAATGAGCACTTGTCTAGCTAGATAAGTTTTGCCATATTAGAGTTGACATGAAATCAGTCAAAACACCTAAAATAAAGACATGGTATCAAGAAAGATAGAGTTCTTAAATGCATCCAATAACCAGCCTCCAATCAGCACAGCCCAATTCCTCTCCACCAATAAGAGATCAGACAGTCCTAAAGCTCAATTCCTCTCCAGCAATAAGAGATCAGACAGTCCTAAAGCTCAATTCCTCTCCACCAATAAGAGATCAGACAGTCCTAAAGCTCAATTCCTCTCCACCAATAAGAGATCAGACAGTCCTAAAGCGTGGGTGATTATTGAGCTTTAGGACTGTCACCACCCACACGCTCCCCCACCACCCACACTCTCCCCCACCACCCACGCTCCCTCACCACCCACACGCTCCCCCACCACCCACACGCTCCCCCACCACCCACACGCTCCCCCACCACCCACACGCTCCTCCACCACCCACACCCTCCTTCACCACCCACACCCTCCTTCACCCCCCACACTCTCCCCCACCACCCACACCCTCCCTCACGCTCCCCCACCACCCACACTCTCCCCCACCACCCACACCCTCCCTCACGCTCCCCCACCACCCACACTCTCCCCCACCACCCACACTCTCCCCCACCACCCACCACCCACACTCTCCCCCACCACCCACACTCTCCCCCACCACCCACACTCTCCCCCACCACCCACACTCTCCCCCACCACCCACACTCTCCCCCACCACCCACACTCTCCCCCACCACCCACACTCTCCCCCACCACCCACACTCTCCCCCACCACACCTTGCTTGCTGTACAATATGCATGAAGCTGCTGGCATCGACAGCCGTTGTGACATGAATTATGAACCCTGCCTAGGTAGTAGTCACAACCAGCACTACACTTCCCCCACTTACAACCAACCAACCCCGAACGACACAGAGATCAACCAACCAACCAACCAACCCCCGAACGACACACTTACAACCAACCAACCCCGAACGACACACTTACAACCAACCAACCAACCAACCAACCAACCCCGAACGACACAGAGATCAACCAACCAACCAACCCCGAACGACACAGAGATCAACCAACCAACCAACCCCGAACGACACACTTACAACCAACCAACCCCGAACGACACACTTACAACCAACCAACCCCGAACGACACACTTACAACCAACCAACCCCGAACGACACACTTACAACCAACCAACCCCGAACGACACACTTACAACCAACCAACCCCGAACGACACACTTACAACCAACCAACCCCGAACGACACAGAGATCAACCAACCAACCAACCAACCAACCAACCAACCAACCCCGAACGACACACTTACAACCAACCAACCAACCAACCCCGAACGACACACTTACAACCAACCAACCCCGAGCGACACAGAGATCAAACTGAATGCTGAATGAGTCAGAGGAAAACTATCAGGTTGGACCCACATATAGACATTGACATTTGAATTAAACCAAATGTTATTTGTCACCGAATACAACAGGTGTTGGTAGACCTTATGCTTACCTACAAGCCCTTAACCAACAATGCAGATTTAAGAAAAATAAGAGTTAAGAAAATATTTACAAAATAAAGTTACAAAAATAAAAGTAACCATAAAATAACAATAACGAAGCTATATACAGGGGGTACCGGTACAGAGTCAATGTGGAGGCTATATACAGGGGGTACTGGTACAGAGTCAATGTGGAGGCTATATACAGGGGGTACCGGTACAGAGTCAATGTGGAGGCTATATACAGGGGGTACCGGTACAGAGTCAATGTGGAGGCTATATACAGGGGGTACCGGTACAGAGTCAATGTGGAGGCTATATACAGGGGGGTACCGGTACAGAGTCAATGTGGAGGCTATATACAGGGGGTACTGGTACAGAGTCAGTGTGGAGGCTATATACAGGGGGGTACCGGTACAGAGTCAATGTGGAGGCTATATACAGGGGGTACCGGTACAGATTCAATGTGGAGGCTATATACAGGGTGTTACGGTACAGAGTCAATGTGGAGGCTATATACAGGGTGTTACGGTACAGAGTCAATGTGGAGGCTGTATACAGGGGGTACCAGTACAGAGTCAATGTGGAGGCTATATACAGGGGGTACAAGTACAGAGTCAATGTGGAGGCTATATACAGGGGGTACCGGTACAGAGTCAATGTGGAGGCTATATACAGGGGGTACCAGTACAGAGTCAATGTGGAGGCTATATACAGGGGGTACCGGTACAGAGTCAATGTGGAGGCTATATACAGGGGGTACCGGTACAGAGTCAATGTGGAGGCTATATACAGGGGGTACCGGTACAGAGTCAATGTGGAGGCTATATACAGGGGGTACCGGTACAGAGTCAATGTGGAGGCTATATACAGGGGGTACCAGTACAGAGTCAATGTGGAGGCTATATACAGGGGGTACTGGTACAGATTCAATGTGGAGGCTATATACAGGGGGTACCAGTACAGAGTCAATGTGGAGGCTATATACAGGGGGTACCGGTACAGAGTCAATGTGGAGGCTATATACAGGGGGTACCGGTACAGAGTCAATGTGGAGGCTATATACAGGGGGTACCGGTACAGAGTCAATGTGGAGGCTATATACAGGGGGTACCGGTACAGAGTCAATGTGGAGGCTATATACAGGGTGTTACGGTACAGAGTCAATGTGGAGGCTATATACAGGGTGTTACGGTACAGAGTCAATGTGGAGGCTATATACAGGGGGTACCGGTACAGAGTCAATGTGGAGGCTATATACAGGGGGTACCGGTACAGAGTCAATGTGGAGGCTATATACAGGGTGTTACAGTACAGAGTCAATGTGGAGGCTATATACAGGGGGTACCGGTACAGAGTCAATGTGGAGGCTATATACAGGGGGTACCAGTACAGAGTCAATGTGGAGGCTATATACAGGGGGTACCGGTACAGAGTCAATGTGGGGGCTATATACAGGGGGTACCGGTACAGAGTCAATGTGGAGGCTATATACAGGGGGTACCGATACAGAGTCAATGTGGAGGCTATATACAGGGGGTACCGGTACAGAGTCAATGTGGAGGCTATATACAGGGGGTACCGGTACAGAGTCAATGTGGAGGCTATATACAGGGGTACCGGTACATAATCAATGTGGAGGCTATATACAGGGGGTACCGGAGGGGGCTCAACGTAAATAGCTTTGGTGGCCATTTGATTAACTGTTCAGGAGTCTTATGACTTGGGGGGTAGAAGCTGTTAAAACCTGTTTAGGATAGGGGGCAGTATTTTCACATCCGGATGAAAAGCGTGCCCAAAGTAAACTGCCTGCTACTCAGGCCCAGAAGCTAGAATATGCAAATAATTGGTAGTATTGGATAGAAAACACTCTAAAGTTTCTAAAACTGTTAAAACAATGTCTGTGAGTATAACAGAACTTATTTGGCAGGCGAAACCCAGAGGACAAACCATCCAGGATTGTTTTTTTTTTTTGAGTTCACTGTGTTTTCAATTCGTTTTCTATGGGAACATAGATTTCTGTGGGACTTGGTTGCAGTTCCTATTGCTTCCACTAGATGTCAATAGTCTTTAGAAATTGGTTGATGTTTTTTCTTTGGAGAAATGAAGAAGTAGGGCTATTCAGAGCGAGGGTCCAGCCTAGTGTACTCCTTTGTTTGGGGCGCGTGACCTGAAGCTCGCTCCACTTTCATTTGATCAGCTATTGAACACGGTATAGTCCATCTTAAATTTTTATCGCCTACAAATGGAGGATTAGGAAAGTTGTTTGAAATGTTTGGACCAAGATTACAGATTACTCATTAGATAAATGGTAGTCATGTTGGGTGAGTTGGAACCGGTGTTTTTCTGAATCAAACGCGCCAAATTAATGGACATTTTGGAGATATATGGAGATATGGAGAATTTTTCAAACAAAAGGACCATTTGTGATGTTTAATGGACATATTGGAGTGCCAACAGAAGAAGATCGTCAAAGGTAAGGCATGAATTATATCGTTATTTCTGAGTTTTGTGTCGCGCCTGGCG
The DNA here is from genome assembly GCF_029448725.1 of Salvelinus fontinalis. Lineage (NCBI taxonomy): Eukaryota > Metazoa > Chordata > Actinopteri > Salmoniformes > Salmonidae > Salvelinus > Salvelinus fontinalis. The sequence goes on from NW_026600224.1 coordinate 280,930, forward strand.
GGTTGAATTATGATTGTCATGTGTATGTTTGCTGGGGTGCTGTCCTCAGATAATAACACGGTTTGCTGTCACCGTAAAGCTGTTTTGAAATCTGACACGGTGGCTAGATTAACAAGAAGTTAAGCTTTAATTTGGTGTATTGCACTTGTGATTGTATGAAAGTTAAATATTTCAACATAAAAAAAAAATGTTTGCGCTCTGCAATTTCACTGGATGTTGTTGAAACGTTCCGCTAGCGAAATCACCAGCCGTAACAGGTTTAAGAGGCCTTTTGGACCTCGACTTGGTGATCCGGTTCACATCATGTGCACCGCACAACAGAGACTCGCTGATGAACTCGCCAGCTCCCTACAGAGTCACTCGCCGGCTCCCTACGGAGTCACTCGCCGGCTCCCTACGGAGTCACTCGCCGGCTCCCTACGGAGTCACTCGCCGGCTCCCTACGGAGTCACTCGCCGGCTCCCTACGGAGTCACTCGCCGGCTCCCTACGGAGTCACTCGCCGGCTCCCTACGGAGTCACTCGCCGGCTCCCTACGGAGTCACTCGCCGGCTCCCTACGGAGTCACTCGCCGGCTCCCTACGGAGTCACTCGCCGGCTCCCTACGGAGTCACTCGCCGGCTCCCTACGGAGTCACTCGCCGGCTCCCTACGGAGTCACTCGCCGGCTCCCTACGGAGTCACTCGCCGGCTCCCTACGGAGTCACTCGCCGGCTCCCTACGGAGTCACTCGCCGGCTCCCTACGGAGTCACTCGCCGGCTCCCTACGGAGTCACTCGCCGGCTCCCTACAGAGTCACTCGCCGGCTCCCTACAGACTCACCGGCTCCCTACAGACTCACCGGCTCCCTACAGACTCACCGGCTCCCTACAGACTCACCGGCTCCCTACAGACTCACCGGCTCCCTCTTTCTCCTGTTGTGTTATTTACAAACAAACACGTGACTGGATCAACTGTTCTGGTTAAACTACGGTGAGCTTTATAATGTAACATAAAGGTGACAGGTGAAATGAACAACGGAATCTGAATCATCTCCTAACGTTTTACACAAGTTGACTGCAGGTAATAATTAAAAAGTAGCTAAAAAAATATATTAGAATGTATTTGACCATGCTGGTCATTTATGAACATTTGAACATCTTGGCCATGTTCTGTTATAATCTCCACCCGGCACAGCCAGAAGAGGACTGGCCACCCCTCATAGCCTGGTTCCTCTCTAGGTTTCTTCCTAGGTTTTGGCCTTTCTAGGGAGTTTTTCCTAGCCACCGTGCTTCTACACCTGCATTGCTTGCTGTTTGGGGTTTTAGGCTGGGTTTCTGTACAGCACTTTGAGATCCGGTACATAGTACATACGGTAACCTGCCCAAGCCTACTATAATTAGGCTACGTAGATAGTGTTGTAAAGCTGGCTGGCTGAGTGTGTATGCTGTGTCAGGCCTCCTGTGGCTCCAGCACTAGGCAGAACAGTCTTGTGTTGTTCCTCACCCCCCTGCCTGTAATTCCCACCAGCACTAGGCAGAACAGTCTTGTGTTGTTCCTCACCCCCCTGCCTGTAATTCCCACCAGCACTAGGCAGAACAGTCTTGTGTTGTTCCTCACCCCCCTGCCTGTAATTCCCACCAGCACTAGGCAGAACAGTCTTGTGTTGTTCCTCACCCCCCTGCCTGTAATTCCCTCCAGCACTAGGCAGAACAGTCTTGTGTTGTTCCTCACCCCCCTGCCTGTAATTCCCTCCAGCACTAGGCAGAACAGTCTTGTGTTGTTCCTCACCCCCCTGCCTGTAATTCCCTCCAGCACTAGGCAGAACAGTCTTGTGTTGTTCCTCACCCCCCTGCCTGTAATTCCCTCCAGCACTAGGCAGAACAGTCTTGTGTTGTTCCTCACCCCCCTGCCTGTAATTCCCACCAGCACTAGGCAGAACAGTCTTGTGTTGTTCCTCACCCCCCTGCCTGTAATTCCCTCCAGCACTAGGCAGAACAGTCTTGTGTTGTTCCTCACCCCCCTGCCTGTAATTCCCTCCAGCACTAGGCAGAACAGTCTTGTGTTGTTCCTCACCCCCCTGCCTGTAATTCCCTCCAGCACTAGGCAGAACAGTCTTGTGTTGTTCCTCACCCCCCTGCCTGTAATTCCCTCCAGCACTAGGCAGAACAGTCTTGTGTTGTTCCTCACCCCCCTGCCTGTAATTCCCTCCAGCACTAGGCAGAACAGTCTTGTGTTGTTCCTCACCCCCCTGCCTGTAATTCCCTCCAGCACTAGGCAGAACAGTCTTGTGTTGTTCCTCACCCCCCTGCCTGTAATTCCCTCCAGCACTAGGCAGAACAGTCTTGTGTTGTTCCTCACCCCCCTGCCTGTAATTCCCTCCAGCACTAGGCAGAACAGTCTTGTGTTGTTCCTCACCCCCCTGCCTGTAATTCCCTCCAGCACTAGGCAGAACAGTCTTGTGTTGTTCCTCACCCCCCTGCCTGTAATTCCCTCCAGCACTAGGCAGAACAGTCTTGTGTTGTTCCTCACCCCCCTGCCTGTAATTCCCACCAGCACTAGGCAGAACAGTCTTGTGTTGTTCCTCACCCCCCTGCCTGTAATTCCCTCCAGCACTAGGCAGAACAGTCTTGTGTTGTTCCTCACCCCCCTGCCTGTAATTCCCTCCAGCACTAGGCAGAACAGTCTTGTGTTGTTCCTCACCCCCCTGCCTGTAATTCCCACCAGCACTAGGCAGAACAGTCTTGTGTTGTTCCTCACCCCCCTGCCTGTAATTCCCACCAGCACTAGGCAGAACAGTCTTGTGTTGTTCCTCACCCCCCTGCCTGTAATTCCCACCAGCACTAGGCAGAACAGTCTTGTGTTGTTCCTCACCCCCCTGCCTGTAATTCCCACCAGCACTAGGCAGAACAGTCTTGTGTTGTTCCTCACCCCCCTGCCTGTAATTCCCTCCAGCACTAGGCAGAACAGTCTTGTGTTGTTCCTCACCCCCCTGCCTGTAATTCCCACCAGCAGCAGTACCAACAGCTATCCTATCCAGGTCAGCTGTGAGCCAATGAGGGATGAGCTGAGGATCATTATTAAAACCACAGCCAATTAAACCAGGAAAGCAGGGGGGGGGGGCTGACTATAGAGGGGGAGGGGGGTTGACTATAGAGAGGGGGAGCTGACTATAGAGAGGGGGAGCTGACTATAGAGAGGGGGAGCTGACTATAGAGAGGGGGAGTTGACTATAGAGAGGGGGAGCTGACTATAGAGAGGGGGAGCTGACTATAGAGAGGGGGAGCTGACTATAGAGAGGGGGAGCTGACTATAGAGAGGGGGAGCTGACTATAGAGGGGGGGTTGACTATAGAGAGGGGGAGCTGACTATAGAGAGGGGGAGCTGACTATAGAGGGGGGGTTGACTATAGAGAGGGGGAGCTGACTATAGAGAGGGGGAGCTGACTATAGAGAGGAGGAGCTGACTATAGAGAGGGGGAGCTGACTATAGAGAGGGGGAGCTGACTATAGAGGGGGGGGGTGACTATAGAGGGGGGTTGACTATAGAGGGGGGGCTGACTAGAGTGGGGTTGACTATAGAGGGGGGTTGACTATAGAGGGGGGGCTGACTATAGAGGGGGGGCTGACTATAGAGGGGGGGCTGACTATAGAGGGAGAGCTGACTATAGAGGGGGGGCTGACTATAGAGGGAGAGCTGACTATAGAGGGAGAGCTGACTATAGAGGGGGGGCTGACTAGAGGGAGAGCTGACTATAGAGGGGGGGCTGACTATAGAGGGAGGGCTGACTAGAGGGGGGGCTGACTATAGAGAGGGGGTTGACTATAGAGGGGGGGTTGACTATAGAGGGGGGGCTGACTATAGAGGGAGAGCTGACTATAGAGGGGGGGTTGACTATAGAGAGGGGGTTGACTATAGAGGGGGGGTTGACTATAGAGGGGGGGCTGACTATAGAGGGAGGGCTGACTATAGAGGGGGGGCTGACTATAGAGGGGGGGCTGACTATAGAGGGGGGGTTGACTATAGAGGGGGGGCTGACTATAGAGAGGGGTTGACTATAGAGGGGGAGCTGACTATAGAGGGGGAGCTGACTATAGAGGGAGCTGACTATAGAGGGGGGGTTGACTATAGAGGGAGCTGACTATAGAGGGGGGGTTGACTATAGAGGGGGGGTTGACTATAGAGGGGGGGTTGACTATAGAGGGGGGGTTGACTATAGAGGGGGGGTTGACTATAGAGGGAGCTGACTATAGAGGGGGGGTTGACTATAGAGGGAGCTGACTATAGAGGGGGGGCTGACTATAGAGGGAGGGCTGACTATAGAGGGGGGGCTGACTATAGAGGGGGGGCTGACTATAGAGGGAGAGCTGACTATAGAGGGAGAGCTGACTATAGAGGGGGGGCTGACTATAGAGGGGGGGCTGACTATAGAGGGGGGGCTGACTATAGAGGGGGAGAGCTGACTATAGAGGGGGGGGCTGACTATAGAGGGGGGGCTGACTATAGAGGGGGGGGCTGACTATAGAGGGGGGGGCTGACTATAGAGAGGAGGCTGACTATAGAGAGGGAGAGCTGACTATAGAGGGGGGGCTGACTATAGAGAGGAGGCTGACTATAGAGGGGGGGCTGACTATAGAGGGGGGGTTGACTATAGAGGGGGGGCTGACTATAGAGAGGGAGAGCTGACTATAGAGGGGGGGCTGACTATAGAGGGGGGGCTGACTATAGAGGGAGAGCTGACTATAGAGGGGGGGCTGACTATAGAGGGAGAGCTGACTAGAGGGGGGGGGCTGACTATAGAGAGGGAGAGCTGACTATAGAGGGGGGGTTGACTATAGAGGGGGGGCTGACTATAGAGGGGGGGCTGACTATAGAGAGGGGGAGCTGACTATAGAGGGGGGGAGCTGACTATAGAGAGGGGGGGCTGACTATAGAGAGGGAGAGCTGACTATAGAGAGGGAGAGCTGACTATAGAGGGGGAGCTGACTATAGAGGGGGGTTGACTATAGAGAGGGAGAGCTGACTATAGAGAGGGAGAGCTGACTATAGAGGGGGGGCTGACTATAGAGGGGGGGCTGACTATAGAGGGGGGTTGACTATAGAGAGGGAGAGCTGACTATAGAGAGGGAGAGCTGACTATAGAGGGGGAGCTGACTATAGAGAGGGAGAGCTGACTATAGAGAGGGGGAGCTGACTATAGAGAGGGGGAGCTGACTATAGAGGGGGAGCTGACTATAGAGAGGGAGAGCTGACTATAGAGGGGGGGCTGACTATAGAGGGAGAGCTGACTAGAGGGGGAGCTGACTATAGAGGGGGAGCTGACTATAGAAGGGGGCTGACTATAGAGGGGGGTTGACTATAGAGGGGGGGCTGACTATAGAGGGGGGTTGACTATAGAGAGGGAGCTGACTATAGAGGGGGGGCTGACTATAGAGGGGGAGGGACTATAGAGAGGGGTTGACTATAGAGAGGGAGCTGACTATAGAGGGGGGGCTGACTATAGAGAGGGAGCTGACTATAGAGGGAGAGCTGACTATAGAGAGGGGGGGTTGACTATAGAGGGGGGGTTGACTATAGAGGGAGAGCTGACTATAGAGAGGGAGCTGACTATAGAGGGGGGGCTGACTATAGAGAGGGGGGGCTGACTAGAGGGGGGGCTGACTATAGAGGGGGGGCTGACTATAGAGGGAGAGCTGACTATAGAGAGGGAGCTGACTATAGAGGGGGGGCTGACTATAGAAGGGGGCTGACTATAGAGGGGGGTTGACTATAGAGGGGGGGCTGACTATAGAAGGGGGCTGACTATAGAGGGGGGTTGACTATAGAGGGGGGGCTGACTATAGAGGGGGGTTGACTATAGAGGGGGAGCTGACTATAGAGGGGGGGCTGACTATAGAGGGAGCTGACTATAGAGGGGAGGGACTATAGAGAGGGAGGGGGGTTGACTATAGAGGGGGGGGGCTGACTATAGAGGGAGAGCTGACTATAGAGGGGGGTTGACTATAGAGGGGGGGCTGACTATAGAGAGGGGGCTGACTATAGAGGGGGGGCTGACTATAGAGGGGGGGCTGACTATAGAGGGGGGGCTGACTATAGAGGGAGAGCTGACTAGAGGGGGGGCTGACTATAGAGGGGGGGCTGACTATAGAGGGAGAGCTGACTATAGAGAGGGAGCTGACTATAGAGGGGGGGCTGACTATAGAAGGGGGCTGACTATAGAGGGGGGTTGACTATAGAGGGGGGGCTGACTATAGAAGGGGGCTGACTATAGAGGGGGGTTGACTATAGAGGGGGGGCTGACTATAGAGGGGGGTTGACTATAGAGGGGGAGCTGACTATAGAGGGGGGGCTGACTATAGAGGGAGCTGACTATAGAGGGGAGGGACTATAGAGAGGGAGGGGGGTTGACTATAGAGGGGGGGGCTGACTATAGAGGGAGAGCTGACTATAGAGGGGGGTTGACTATAGAGGGGGGGCTGACTATAGAGAGGGGGCTGACTATAGAGGGGGGGCTGACTATAGAGGGGGGGCTGACTATAGAGGGGGGGCTGACTATAGAGGGGGGGCTGACTATAGAGGGGGGGCTGACTATAGAGAGGGGGAGCTGACTATAGAGGGGAGGGACTATAGAGAGGGAGGGGGGTTGACTATAGAGGGAGAGCTGACTATAGAGGGGAGGGACTATAGAGAGGGAGGGGGGTTGACTATAGAGGGAGCTGACTATAGAGGGGGAGGGACTATAGAGAGGGAGGGGGGTTGACTATAGAGGGAGCTGACTATAGAGGGGGAGGGACTATAGAGGGAGAGCTGACTAGAGGGGGGGCTGACTATAGAGGGGGGGCTGACTATAGAGGGGGGGCTGACTATAGAGGGGGGGCTGACTATAGAGGGGGGGCTGACTATAGAGGGGGGGCTGACTATAGAGGGGGGGCTGACCATAGAGAGGGGGATTTGGGTCGGGCCTTGCAAAACGGTGCCTATCCAGTGTGGCACGAAGAGGGAGAGGCAGGGGTTAGAAGACAGAGAGGAGGGGGTCTGAAAGGGAATGAGGTTTGAAGAGAGGGAGGTGGGGTCTGAAGACAGAGAGGAGGGGGTCTGAAAGGGAATGAGGTTTGAAGAGAGGGAGGTGGGGTCGGAAGACAGAGAGGAGGGGGTCTGAAAGGGAATGAGGTTTGAAGAGAGGGAGGTGGGGTCGGAAGACAGAGAGGACGGGGTCTGAAAGGGAATGAGGTTTGAAGAGAGGGAGGTGGGGTCGGAAGACAGAGAGGGGGTCTGAAAGGGAATGAGGTTTGAAGAGAGGGAGGTGGGGTCTGAAGACAGAGAGGAGGGGGTCTGAAAGGGAATGAGGTTTGAAGAAAGGGAGGTGGGGTCTGAAGACAGAGAGGAGGGGGTCTGAAAGGGAATGAGGTTTGAAGAGAGGGAGGTGGGGTCTGAAGTAGAGAGGAGGGGGTCTGAAAGGGAATGAGGTTTGAAGAGAGGGAGGTGGGGTCGGAAGACAGAGAGGAGGGGGTCTGAAAGGGAATGAGGTTTGAAGAGAGGGAGAGGCAGGGGTCGGAAGACAGAGAGGGGGTCTGAAAGGGAATGAGGTTTGAAGAGAGGGAGGTGGGGTCTGAAGTAGAGGTCGACCGATTAATCGTAATGGCCGATTTCAAGTTTTCATAACAATCGCAAATCTGCATTTCTGGACGCCGATTTGGCAGATTTTTATTTTTTATATATATATATTTTATATTTTTTATATATTTATATATATACTTGCCTTGTTAAATAAAGGTGTAAAAAACATATATATATATATATATATATATATATATATATATATATATATATATGTTTTTTACACCTTTATTTAACAAGGCAAGTCAGTTAAAAACAAATTCTTATTTTCAATGACGGCCTAGACACAGTGGTTTAACTACCTTGTTCCGGGGCAGAACGACAGATTTTTACCTTGTCAGCTCGGGTATTCAATCTTGCAACCTTCCGGTTACTAACCACCTGCTTTACATTGCACTCCACGAGGAGCGTGCGTGACAGATAAGTTACTAGTTAGCATTAAACTTATCTTATAAAAAAACAATCAATCTTAACCACACATGGTTGATGATATTACTAGTTAATCTAGCGTGTCCTGCGTTGCATATAATCGATGCAGTGCGCATTCGTGAAAAAAAAGCACTTTTCGTTGCTCCAACGTGTACCTAACCATAAACATCAATGCCTTTCTTTATCTAACGGGATGCCACCCGTTAGATAAGATACGGAACGGTTCCGTATTTCACTGAAGAATAAACGTTTTGTTTTCGAAATGATAGTTTCCGGATTTGACCATATTAATGACCTAAGGCTCGTATTTCTGTGTGTTATTTTGTTATAACTAAGTCTATGATTTGATAGAGCAGTCCGACTGAGCGGTGGTAGGCAGCAGCAGGCTCGTAAGCATTCATTCAAACAGCACTTTCGTGCGTTTTGCCAGGAGCTCATCGCTGTGCTTCAAGCATTGCGCTGTTTATGACTTCAAGCCTATCAACTCCTGAGATTAGACTGGTGTAACTGATGTGAAATGGCTAGCTAGTTAGCGGTGGTGCGCGCTAGCGTTTCAATCGGTGACGTCACTCGCTCTGAGACCTTGAAGCAGCTGTTCCCCTTGCTCTGCAAGAGCCGCGGCTTTTGTGGAGCGATGGGTAACGATGCTTCGAGGGTGGCTGTTGTCGATGTGTTCCTGGTTCGAGCCCAGGGAGGGGCGAGGAGAGGGACGGAAGCTATACTGTTATACTGGCAATACTAAAGTGCCTATAAGAACATCCAATAGTCAACGGTTAATGAAATACAAATGGTATAGGGAGAAATAGTCCTATAATTCCTATAATAACTACAACCTAAAACTTCTTACCTGGGAATATTGAAGACTCATGTTAAAAGGAACCACCAGCTTTCATAAGTTCTCATGTTCTGAGCAAGGAACTTAAACGTTTGCTTTCTTACATGGCACATTTTGCACTTCTACTTTCTTCTCCAACACTTTGTTTTTGCATTATTTAAACCAAATTGAACATGTTTCATTATTTTTGTATTTTTTATTGATTTTATTGATGTATTATATTAAGTTAAAATAAGTGTTCATTCAGTATTATTGTCATCCTTTTTTTTTCTTATTATTTATAAAAGGCTGATTAAATCGGTATTGTTTTTTTTTAGTCCTCCAATAATCGGTATCGGCGTTGAAAAATCTTAATCGGTCGACCTCTAGTCTGAAGAGAGGGGGGGGGGGGGGTCTGAAGAGAGGGAGGTGGGGTTTGAAGAGCGGGGGCGGGTTTGAAGAGAGGGAGGGGGGGTCTGAAGAGAGGGGGGGGTCTGAAGAGAGGGAGGTGGGGTTTGAAGAGCGGGGGCGGGTTTGAAGAGAGGGAGGGGGGGTCTGAAGAGAGGGGGGGGGGTCTGAAGAGAGGGAGGGGGGGTTTGAAGAGCGGGGGCGGGTTTGAAGAGAGGGAGGGGGGGTCTGAAGAGAGGGGGGGTTTGAAGAGAAGGGGGGTCTGAAGAGAGGGGGGGTTTGAAGAGAAGGGGGGTCTGAAGAGAGGGGGGGGGTTGAAGAGAAGGGGGGTCTGAAGAGAGGGGGGGTCTGAAGAGAAGGGGGGTCTGAAGAGAGGGGGGGTTTGAAGAGAAGGGGGGTCTGAAGAGAGGGGGGGTTTGAAGAGAAGGGGGGTCTGAAGAGAGGGGGGGTCTGAAGAGAAGGGGGGTCTGAAGAGAGGGGGGGTTTGAAGAGAAGGGGGGTCTGAAGAGAGGGGGGGTTTGAAGAGAAGGGGGGTCTGAAGAGAGGGGGGGTTTGAAGAGAAGGGGGGTCTGAAGAGAGGGGGGGTTTGAAGAGAAGGGGGGTCTGAAGAGAGGGGGGGTTTGAAGAAAGGGGGGGTTTGAAGAGAGGGGGGGTCTGAAGAGAGGGGGGGTTTGAAGAGAGGGGGGGTCTGAAGAGAGGGGGGGTCTGAAGAGAGGGGGGGTCTGAAGAGAGGGGGGGTTTGAAGAGAAGGGGGGTCTGAAGAGAGGGGGGGTTTGAAGAGAAGGGGGGTCTGAAGAGAGGGGGTGTTTGAAGAGAAGGGGGGTCTGAAGAGAGGGGGTGTTTGAAGAGAAGGGGGGTCTGAAGAGAGGGGGGGTTTGAAGAGAAGGGGGTCTGAAGAGAGGGGGGGTTTGAAGAGAAGGGTTTCTGAAGAGAGGGGGGGTTTGAAGAGAAGGGGGGGTCTGAAGAGAGGGGGGGTTTGAAGAGAAGGGGGGTCTGAAGAGAGGGGGGGTTTGAAGAGAAGGGGGGTCTGAAGAGAGGGGGGGTTTGAAGAGAAGGGGGGTCTGAAAAGGAATGGGGTGTGAAGAGAGAGAGGTGGGGGAGTCTGAAGAGAGGGGGGGGGGCGGGGGTCTGAAGCGCTCGCTAGCCATAAGACTCGCCACTCATTTATAAATCACAGAAGGAATACCTCAGAGGCTAGCTACACGTCTCTCATCTATACCCACACACACAAAGGTACTGCCACACACAAAGGTACAGCCACACACAAAAAGGTACCGCCACACACAAAAAGGTACAGCCACACACAAAGGTACAGCCACACACAAAGGTACAGCCACACAAAAAAAGGTACAGCCACACACAAAGGTACAGCCACACACAAAGGTACAGCCACACACAAAAAGGTACTGCCACACACAAAAGGTACTGCCACACACAAAAGGTACTGCCACACACAAAAAGGTACTGCCACACACAAAAAGGTACTGCCACACACAAAAAGGTACCGCCACACACAAAAAGGTACCGCCACACACAAAAAAGGTACCGCCACACACAAAAAAGGTACCGCCACACACAAAAAAGGTACCGCCACACACAAAAAAGGTACCGCCACACACAAAAAAGGTACCGCCACACACAAAAAGGTACCGCCACACACAAAAAGGTACCGCCACACACAAAAAGGTACCGCCACACACAAAAAGGTACCGCCACACACAAAAAGGTACCGCCACACACAAAAAGGTACCGCCACACACAAAAAGGTACCGCCACACACAAAAAGGTACCGCCACACACAAAAAGGTACCGCCACACACAAAAAGGTACCGCCACACACAAAAAGGTACCGCCACACACAAAAAGGTACCGCCACACACAAAAAGGTACCGCCACACACAAAAAGGTACAGCCACACACAAAAAGGTACAGCCACACACAAAAGGTACTGCCACACACAAAGGTACAGCCACACACAAAAAGGTACTGCCACACACAAAAAGGTACTGCCACACACAAAAAGGTACTGCCACACACAAAAAGGTCCTGAGGATAGCTCAGTTTATAACACACACAACCCGACAGCAGAGAGACTGCTAACAGCTACTGCAACAGACAGCCCTGTCTTACGCTTCCGCCCCCTGCACTGCAGCTTATAACTCAGGTTAACTACAGTACTGATACAGTTTATACCTCAGGTTAACTACAGTACTGATACAGTTTATACCTCAGGTTAACTACAGTACTAATACAGTTTATACCTCAGGTTAACTACAGTACTGATACAGTATATACCTCAGGTTAACTACAGTACTGATAGAGTTTATACCTCAGGTTAACTACAGTACTGATACAGTTTATACCTCAGGTTAACTACAGTACTGACACAGTTTATACCTCAGGTTAACTACAGTACTGACACAGTTTATACCTCAGGTTAACTACAGTACTGATACAGTTTATACCTCAGGTTAACTACAGTACTGACACAGTTTATACCTCAGGTTAACTACAGTACTGATACAGTTTATACCTCAGGTTAACTACAGTACTGATACAGTTTATACCTCAGGTTAACTACAGTACTGATACAGTTTATACCTCAGGTTAACTACAGTACTGATACAGTTTATACCTCAGGTTAACTACAGTACTGACACAGTTTATACCTCAGGTTAACTACAGTACTGATACAGTTTATACCTCAGGTTAACTACAGATACAGTTTATACCTCAGGTTAACTACAGTACTGATACAGTTTATACCTCAGGTTAACTACAGTACTGATACAGTATATACCTCAGGTTAACTACAGTACTGATACAGTATATACCTCAGGTTAACTACAGTACTGATAGAGTTTATACCTCAGGTTAACTACAGTACTGATACAGTTTATACCTCAGGTTCACTACAGTACTGATACAGTTTATACCTCAGGTTAACTACAGTACTGATACAGTTTATACCTCAGGTTAACTACTGATACAGTATATACCTCAGGTTAACTACAGTACTGATACAGTATATACCTCAGGTTAACTACAGTACTGATACAGTTTATACCTCAGGTTCACTACAGTACTGATACAGTTTATACCTCAGGTTCACTACAGTACTGATACAGTTTATACCTCAGGTTAACTACAGTACTGATACAGTATATACCTCAGGTTAACTACAGTACTGATACAGTATATACCTCAGGTTAACTACAGTACTGATACAGTTTATACCTCAGGTTAACTACAGTACTGATACAGTTTATACCTCAGGTTAACTACAGTACTGATACAGTTTATACCTCAGGTTAACTACAGTACTGATACAGTTTATACCTCAGGTTAACTACAGTACTGATACAGTATATACCTCAGGTTAACTACAGTACTGACACAGTTTATACCTCAGGTTAACTACAGTACTGATACAGTTTATACCTCAGGTTAACTACAGTACTGATACAGTATATACCTCAGGTTAACTACAGTACTGATACAGTTTATACCTCAGGTTAACTACAGTACTGATACAGTATATACCTCAGGTTAACTACAGTACTGACACAGTTTATACCTCAGGTTAACTACAGTACTGATACAGTTTATACCTCAGGTTAACTACAGTACTGATACAGTATATACCTCAGGTTAACTACAGTACTGACACAGTTTATACCTCAGGTTAACTACAGTACTGATACAGTTTATACCTCAGGTTAACTACAGTACTGATACAGTTTATACCTCAGGTTAACTACAGTACTAATACAGTTTATACCTCAGGTTAACTACAGTACTGATGCATCACCACAATATCATCACCATTTTCTCAAATCAAACTAAAATAATCCTTGACAAAAGGCAAAACTGCAGTAGGTGCAGACTTGAACTAACATGAATAAATCTGGAACTAATATTCCTCTTGTAATAATGTGTAATTCACTGTCCTGTGTCTGATAATCAGCGTAACTGTTGCCAGGCAAGGCGAGCAGCGAGACATGGGTAGTTTTAGACCAGACATTAGAAACGGGTAGTCAGTACAGTAGTCACGTTAATACAGGTTTGTCCCTGGCCTTAGTCAGTACAGTAGTCACGTTAATACAGGTTTGTCCCTGGTCTTAGTCAGTACAGTAGTCACGTTAATACAGGTTTGTCCCTGGTCTTAGTCAGTACAGTAGTCACGTTAATACAGGTTTGTCCCTGGCCTTAGTCAGTACAGTAGTCACGTTAATACAGGTTTGTCCCTGGTCTTAGTCAGTACAGTAGTCACGTTAATACAGGTTTGTCCCTGGCCTTAGTACAGTAGTCACGTTAATACAGGTTTGTCCCTGGTCTTAGTCAGTACAGTAGTCACGTTAATACAGGTTTGTCCCTGGTCTTAGTCAGTACAGTAGTCACGTTAATACAGGTTTGTCCCTGGCCTTAGTCAGTACAGTAGTCACGTTAATACAAGTTTGTCCCTGGTCTTAGTCAGTAGTCACGTTAATACAGGTTTGTCCCTGGCCTTAGTCAGTACAGTAGTCACGTTAATACAGGTTTGTCCCTGGCCTTAGTCAGTACTGTAGTCACGTTAATACAGGTTTGTCCCTGGCCTTAGTCAGTACAGTAGTCACGTTAATACAGGTTTGTCCCTGGTCTTAGTCAGTACAGTAGTCCCGTTAATACAGGTTTGTCCCTGGCCTTAGTCAGTACAGTAGTCACGTTAATACAGGTTTGTCCCTGGCCTTAGTCAGTACAGTAGTCACGTTAATACAGGTTTGTCCCTGGCCTTAGTCAGTACAGTAGTCACGTTAATACAGGTTTGTCCCTGGTCTTAGTCAGTAGTCACGTTAATACAGGTTTGTCCCTGGCCTTAGTCAGTACAGTAGTCACGTTAATACAGGTTTGTCCCTGGCCTTAGTCAGTACAGTAGTCACGTTAATACAGGTTTGTCCCTGGCCTTAGTCAGTACAGTAGTCACGTTAATACAGGTTTGTCCCTGGCCTTAGTCAGTACAGTAGTCACGTTAATACAGGTTTGTCCCTGGTCTTAGTCAGTACAGTAGTCACGTTAATACAGGTTTGTCCCTGGCCTTAGTACAGTAGTCAAGTTAATACAGGTTTGTCCCTGGTCTTAGTCAGTAGTCACGTTAATACAGGTTTGTCCCTGGTCTTAGTCAGTACAGTAGTCACGTTAATGCAGGTTTGTCCCTGGTCTTAGTCAGTACAGTAGTCACGTTAATACAGGTTTGTCCCTGGTCTTAGTCAGTAGTCACGTTAATACAGGTTTGTCCCTGGCCTTAGTCAGTACAGTAGTCACGTTAATACAGGTTTGTCCCTGGTCTTAGTCAGTACAGTAGTCACGTTAATACAGGTTTGTCCCTGGCCTTAGTCAGTACAGTAGTCACGTTAATACAGGTTTGTCCCTGGCCTTAGTCAGTACAGTAGTCACGTTAATACAGGTTTGTCCCTGGTCTTAGTCAGTACAGTAGTCACGTTAATACAGGTTTGTCCCTGGCCTTAGTACAGTAGTCAAGTTAATACAGGTTTGTCCCTGGTCTTAGTCAGTAGTCACGTTAATACAGGTTTGTCCCTGGCCTTAGTCAGTACAGTAGTCACGTTAATACAGGTTTGTCCCTGGCCTTAGTCAGTACAGTAGTCACGTTAATACAGGTTTGTCCCTGGCCTTAGTCAGTACAGTAGTCACGTTAATACAGGTTTGTCCCTGGCCTTAGTACAGTAGTCAAGTTAATACAGGTTTGTCCCTGGTCTTAGTCAGTAGTCACGTTAATACAGGTTTGTCCCTGGTCTTAGTCAGTACAGTAGTCACGTTAATGCAGGTTTGTCCCTGGTCTTAGTCAGTACAGTAGTCACGTTAATACAGGTTTCTCCCTGGTCTTAGTCAGTAGTCACGTTAATACAGGTTTGTCCCTGGCCTTAGTCAGTACAGTAGTCACGTTAATACAGGTTTGTCCCTGGTCTTAGTCAGTACAGTAGTCACGTTAATACAGGTTTGTCCCTGGCCTTAGTCAGTACAGTAGTCACGTTAATACAGGTTTGTCCCTGGCCTTAGTCAGTACAGTAGTCACGTTAATACAGGTTTGTCCCTGGTCTTAGTCAGTACAGTAGTCACGTTAATACAGGTTTGTCCCCGGTCTTAGTCAGTACAGTAGTCACGTTAATGCAGGTTTGTCCCTGGCCTTAGTCAGTAGTCACGTTAATACAGGTTTGTCCCTGGCCTTAGTCAGTAGTCACGTTAATACAGGTTTGTCCCTGGCCTTAGTCAGTAGTCACGTTAATACAGGTTTGTCCCTGGTCTTAGTCAGTACAGTAGTCACGTTAATACAGGTTTGTCCCTGGTCTTAGTCAGTAGTCACGTTAATACAGGTTTGTCCCTGGCCTTAGTCAGTACAGTAGTCACGTTAATACAGGTTTGTCCCTGGTCTTAGTCAGTACAGTAGTCACGTTAATACAGGTTTGTCCCTGGTCTTAGTCAGTACAGTAGTCACGTTAATACAGGTTTGTCCCTGGTCTTAGTCAGTACAGTAGTCACGTTAATACAGGTTTGTCCCTGGCCTTAGTCAGTAGTCACGTTAATACAGGTTTGTCCCTGGTCTTAGTCAGTACAGTAGTCACGTTAATACAGGTTTGTCCCTGGTCTTAGTCAGTAGTCACGTTAATACAGGTTTGTCCCTGGCCTTAGTCAGTACAGTAGTCACGTTAATACAGGTTTGTCCCTGGTCTTAGTCAGTAGTCACGTTAATACAGGTTTGTCCCTGGCCTTAGTCAGTACAGTAGTCACGTTAATACAGGTTTGTCCCTGGTCTTAGTCAGTACAGTAGTCACGTTAATACAGGTTTGTCCCTGGTCTTAGTCAGTACAGTAGTCACGTTAATACAGGTTTGTCCCTGGTCTTAGTCAGTACAGTAGTCACGTTAATACAGGTTTGTCCCTGGCCTTAGTCAGTACAGTAGTCACGTTAATACAGGTTTGTCCCTGGTCTTAGTCAGTACAGTAGTCCCGTTAATACAGGTTTGTCCCTGGCCTTAGTCAGTACAGTAGTCACGTTAATACAGGTTTGTCCCTGGTCTTAGTCAGTAGTCACGTTAATACAGGTTTGTCCCTGGCCTTAGTCAGTACAGTAGTCACGTTAATACAGGTTTGTCCCTGGTCTTAGTCAGTACAGTAGTCACGTTAATACAGGTTTGTCCCTGGCCTTAGTCAGTACAGTAGTCACGTTAATACAGGTTTGTCCCTGGCCTTAGTCAGTACAGTAGTCACGTTAATACAGGTTTGTCCCTGGCCTTAGTCAGTACAGTAGTCACGTTAATACAGGTTTGTCCCTGGCCTTAGTACAGTAGTCAAGTTAATACAGGTTTGTCCCTGGTCTTAGTCAGTAGTCACGTTAATACAGGTTTGTCCCTGGCCTTAGTCAGTACAGTAGTCACGTTAATACAGGTTTGTCCCTGGCCTTAGTCAGTACAGTAGTCACGTTAATACAGGTTTGTCCCTGGCCTTAGTCAGTACAGTAGTCACGTTAATACAGGTTTGTCCCTGGTCTTAGTCAGTACAGTAGTCACGTTAATACAGGTTTGTCCCTGGTCTTAGTCAGTACAGTAGTCACGTTAATACAGGTTTGTCCCTGGCCTTAGTACAGTAGTCAAGTTAATACAGGTTTGTCCCTGGTCTTAGTCAGTAGTCACGTTAATACAGGTTTGTCCCTGGTCTTAGTCAGTACAGTAGTCACGTTAATGCAGGTTTGTCCCTGGTCTTAGTCAGTACAGTAGTCACGTTAATACAGGTTTGTCCCTGGTCTTAGTCAGTACAGTAGTCACGTTAATGCAGGTTTGTCCCTGGTCTTAGTCAGTACAGTAGTCACGTTAATACAGGTTTCTCCCTGGTCTTAGTCAGTAGTCACGTTAATACAGGTTTGTCCCTGGCCTTAGTCAGTACAGTAGTCACGTTAATACAGGTTTGTCCCTGGTCTTAGTCAGTACAGTAGTCACGTTAATACAGGTTTGTCCCTGGCCTTAGTCAGTACAGTAGTCACGTTAATACAGGTTTGTCCCTGGCCTTAGTCAGTACAGTAGTCACGTTAATACAGGTTTGTCCCTGGTCTTAGTCAGTACAGTAGTCACGTTAATACAGGTTTGTCCCCGGTCTTAGTCAGTACAGTAGTCACGTTAATGCAGGTTTGTCCCTGGCCTTAGTCAGTAGTCACGTTAATACAGGTTTGTCCCTGGCCTTAGTCAGTAGTCACGTTAATACAGGTTTGTCCCTGGCCTTAGTCAGTAGTCACGTTAATACAGGTTTGTCCCTGGTCTTAGTCAGTACAGTAGTCACGTTAATACAGGTTTGTCCCTGGTCTTAGTCAGTAGTCACGTTAATACAGGTTTGTCCCTGGCCTTAGTCAGTACAGTAGTCACGTTAATACAGGTTTGTCCCTGGTCTTAGTCAGTACAGTAGTCACGTTAATACAGGTTTGTCCCTGGTCTTAGTCAGTACAGTAGTCACGTTAATACAGGTTTGTCCCTGGTCTTAGTCAGTACAGTAGTCACGTTAATACAGGTTTGTCCCTGGCCTTAGTCAGTAGTCACGTTAATACAGGTTTGTCCCTGGTCTTAGTCAGTACAGTAGTCACGTTAATACAGGTTTGTCCCTGGTCTTAGTCAGTAGTCACGTTAATACAGGTTTGTCCCTGGCCTTAGTCAGTACAGTAGTCACGTTAATACAGGTTTGTCCCTGGTCTTAGTCAGTAGTCACGTTAATACAGGTTTGTCCCTGGCCTTAGTCAGTACAGTAGTCACGTTAATACAGGTTTGTCCCTGGTCTTAGTCAGTACAGTAGTCACGTTAATACAGGTTTGTCCCTGGTCTTAGTCAGTACAGTAGTCACGTTAATACAGGTTTGTCCCTGGTCTTAGTCAGTACAGTAGTCACGTTAATACAGGTTTGTCCCTGGCCTTAGTCAGTACAGTAGTCACGTTAATACAGGTTTGTCCCTGGTCTTAGTCAGTACAGTAGTCCCGTTAATACAGGTTTGTCCCTGGCCTTAGTCAGTACAGTAGTCACGTTAATACAGGTTTGTCCCTGGCCTAGCTGATGTTTAATAAATGAAGTGTTTTTTTAAAAAAGAAGAAGGTTTACACACGGTGAGGGGCAGATTGGGAAGCCCACGTACCCCGATGATGGCATTGAGCTCAGTCATGGTAACCTGTTTAGCTCGGTCTACTGCCTGGGCTACCTGCTGTTGGTGCTGTAGGGGAAGAGGGGAGAAACGCAGAGGGAACAGTTAGGACACTGCATTTATTTAGACAGCTGTAGGGTTGTAAAAACTCCCTGCTTTTCCCAGAAAATGTCATGATTACTCCCATCCGATTACAGAAATCTTCCCAACTTGGATTTCTGGGAAACCTGGGAAAGTTGACAGAATTTTGCAACCCTACAGTTGTAAACCACAACAGCAACAGAGTTGACCAATCATGGGTCTCATCTTCCCCACACACAATACCACACTTTTACATTCCCAATACCACACTTTTACATTCCCAATACCACACTTTTACATTCCCAATACCACACTTTTACATTCCCAATACCACACTTTTACATTCCCAATACCACACTTTTACATTCCCAATACCACACTTTTACATTCCCAATACCACACTTTTACATTCCCAATACCACACTTTTACATTCCCAATACCACACTTTTACATTCCCAATACCACACTTTTACATTCCCAATACCACACTTTTACATTCACATTCTCGATGACAAAGATAGATTGTGTTTGAATAATTTAATAATAACAGGCCATTTAAAAAAAACAGACAATTTTATTCACACAAGTGGATAAACTTGAATTAGGGACAAGTGCCGTACACAATTATTCAAAAGCATCTAACCTTGTTCAAAAAGTACGACAGTTACAGCTCGACTAAATATGCACCAGGACGAGCGCTACGTGGTCACCTCTAACTTCCAACACTCCACAGTGTGACACTAGAAACCATAAGGCCATTTTATAAACACTCACCTCTTGTGACAGGAAAGGCATAATTTGAGCTAGAATCGCGTTGAGCCGCTTGGCGATCTCCGTCTGAAAACCACAAAAAAGAGGACGACATTCCAATTTAGAACGCTGTAAAGTACATAGATAGTAGAATGACTTCACGCAACCCTGTCGGTTCGCTAATGTTTACAGCGATTGTGGCCAATTACTGCTGCGGGCGGTAGTGCTTGACTCAACATCCTCTCTAAACTGCATGATATTGACATGAGAGATATTTAAAACATTACACACAGAAAGAGGGGGAGCGAGAGAGAGAGGGGTGGGAGAGAGAGGAGGGAGAGAGATGGTGAGAGAGATGGTGGAGAGAGAGAGACAGAGCGAGAGAGAGAGCGAGAGAGAGAGCGAGAGAGAGTCAGAGAGAGAGAGTCAGAGAGAGAGAGTCAGAGAGAGAGACAGACAGAGAGAGAGACAGACAGAGAGAGAGACAGACAGAGAGAGAGACAGACAGACAGAGAGAGAGACAGACAGACAGAGAGAGAGACAGACAGTCAGAGAGAGACAGACAGTCAGAGAGAGAGAGTCAGAGAGAGAGAGTCAGAGAGAGAGAGTCAGAGAGAGAGAGTCAGAGAGAGAGAGTCAGAGAGAGAGAGTCAGAGAGAGAGAGTCAGAGAGAGAGAGTCAGAGAGAGAGAGTCAGAGAGAGAGAGTCAGAGAGAGAGAGTCAGAGAGAGAGAGTCAGAGAGAGAGAGTCAGAGAGAGAGGGTGGATGGATGGAGGAGCAGTGAGAACAGATGGGCTGACTGACTAAATGATGAGTGCTCTCCTCTCCACTGTAGACAAGAGGGGAAACGAGGAGGCAGGTGGTGTGTGTCTCTTTCACTCCAAGTGGCTGAACTCCTTCCTCCTATCCTGACTGTTTCATCTACCATGTCAACTGTCTGTTAACTGACTAACCACACTACTTACATGTATAGTTTGACCAAATGACCCAGAACATCATTACACCTTAGGGTATATCTACTGTCTTTAGTCATCCTATTTATCTAGCCAGCCTGCCAGACAATATTATCTCTGTTCTCCCCATAATGTACCGTCTTCAGTCATCCTATTTATCTAGGCTAGCCAGCCAGACAATATTATCTCTGTTCTCCCCATACTCTGTCTTTAGTCATCCTATTTATCTCGCCAGCCAGCCAGACAATATTATCTCTGTCCTCCCCATACTCTGTCTTCAGTCATCCTATTTATCTAGCCAGCCAGCCAGACAATATTATCTCTGTTCAACCCCATACTCTGTCTTCAGTCATCCTATTTATCTAGACCAGCCAGCCAGACAATATTATCTCTGTTCTCCCCATACTCTGTCTTTAGTCATCCTATTTATCTAGACTAGCCAGACAATATTATCTCTGTTCTCCCCATACTCTGTCTTTAGTCATCCTATTTATCTAGCCAGCCAGCCAGACAATATTATCTCTGTTCTCTCCATACTCTGTCTTCAGTCATCCTATTTATCTAGACTAGCCAGCCAGACAATATTATCTCTGTACTCCCCATACTCTGTCTTTAGTCATCCTATTTATCTA